>NC_064643.1:719105055-719406903 GCF_023864345.2 Schistocerca serialis cubense
CCTAAATCAATTACAATAATTATTACATTAACAATATGAATATTTATCATATCAACATTAATTATTTTAGATATAACAATATTTATAGACTTTTTCAAAAATACTGAAACTATAAATATTGATAATTCAATCAATTATCAAGAAATAACAATATGTTTAGAAAAATTATATAATAGACCAACATTCATTATTACAATAATAATAATAATTTATTTATTTTTGCACTGTTAGCAGTTGTTAAAATCACCAACATTAACCAGGGACCTATTCGTAAAATAAGATAATTTACTGATGAATAAACCCTTACGATTGAGACATCCTTTAATTAAAATCATTAATAACTCTTTAGTTGATTTACCCGCACCAACAAATATTTCATTTTAATGGAATTTTGGGTCCCTACTAGGTTTATGTCTGGTAATTCAAATTGTAACTGGACTATGTTTAGCTATACATTATACATCAAATATTGAAATAGCATTTAGTAGTGTAGTTCACATCTGCCGAGACGTAAATAATGGCTGAATTATTCGAACCTTACATGCAAATGGAGCTTCTATATTTTTTATTTGTATTTATTTACATGTCGGACGAGGAATTTACTATGGATCTTATATATGCATACACACCTGAATAATTGGTACAGTAATCCTATTCTTAGTTATAGCAACTGCATTTATAGTATGCGTTTTACCTTGAGGTCAAATGTCATTCTGAGGTGCGACAGTAATTACTAATTTATTATCAGCAATCCCATATTTAGGAACAGATTTAGTTCAATGAGTATGAGGAGGGTTTGCGGTTGATAATGCAACATTAAATCGATTCTTTACATTTCATTTTGTACTACCATTTATTATTGCTGCCATGGCAGCAATTCATTTATTTTTCCTCCACCAAACAGGGTCTAATAACCCCCTAGGGCTAAATGGAGATATTGAAAAAATCCCATTTCACCCATACTTTACTTTCAAGGACTCTATTACATTTGTATTAATAACATGATTATTAACTATGCTGTGCTTGATTAATCCTTACCTCCTAGGAGATCCAGATAATTTTATACCTGCCAACCCATTAGTAACCCCCATCCATATTCAACCAGAATGATATTTCTTATTTGCATACGCAATTCTACGGTCAATCCCTAATAAACTCGGAGGTGTTATTGCATTGTTCTTATCAATTAGAATCTTAATAATTTTACCATTTTATAATAAAACACCATTCCGAGGTATTCAATTCTATCCTATCAATCAGATTTTATTCTGAATTATAGTAGTTGTTGTATGCTTATTAACATGAATTGGAAAACGGCCTTACATTATAACAGGACAAATCTTAACAATTATCTACTTTACATACTTCTTAATTAATGTACATGTTGCAAACGCATGAGATAAACTAATTAACGAATAATAAGTTAATTAGCTTAGGAAAAGCATATGTTTTGAAAACATAAAACTAGAAGTTTAACTCTTCTATTAACTTTTCTTAAAAAATTTCACTAAATAAATGAAATAAATAAAATCTTTAAACCAACAAAGAAAATAAAAAAATTTAAAGATAATGGCAAAAAACTTTTTCAAGCTAAGTACATTAACTTATCATAACTAAAACGTGGTAATATGCCACGAACTCAAATAAAACCAAAGGACATAACAGCAAGCTTAATAAAAAATATAAAAGAATAAAAATCACCACCTAAAAAAATTAAAGCTAATAATATTCTTATAAAAACAATTCTAGTATACTCAGCTAAAAAAATTAAAGTAAAACCGCCTGAACCATATTCAATATTAAAACCTGAAACTAACTCAGATTCACCTTCGGTAAAGTCAAAAGGAGTACGGTTAGTCTCAGCTAAACAAGAAGCAAAACAAGCTAAAGCTAAAGGAAAAGAAATAATAATAAATCAACAATAAAGGTGGTAATTTATAAAATCAAACATGTTAAAACTACCAATTAAAATAATTAAAGATAATAAAATTAAAGCCAAACTAACTTCGTATGAAATTGTTTGAGCAACAGAATGAAGAGAACCTAGTAAAGAATAATTTGAATTAGAAGACCAACCAGCAATTATAACAGTATAAACACCTAATCTAGTACAGCATAAAAAAAACAAAAATCCATAAGAAAAAGAACATATATAAGTTAAGTAAGGGAAAATCACTCAAACAGCCAAGGAAATTATTAAATTAAAACAGGAGAAAATTAATAAAGTAAATAATTAGATATAATAGGAATTGGCTGCTCCTTACAAATTAACTTGATAACATCACTAAAATGTTGAGGAATTCCGACAAAACCTACTTTATTTGGACCCTTTCGAATTTGAATGTAACCTAAAACCTTACGCTCCAATAAAGTTAAAAAAGCAACACTAATTAAAACACGAATAACTAATAAAAGAAAATTCAAAATAAACATAAATAAATCATAAAGTATCAATACTATTTGTAGAAAAAATCTACATAAATGAATTCTAAACTCAACACATTAATCTGTCAAAATAGTAATTTAATTAGTATTAATCAATAAAATAAAAAATATTTCAACCATATGGTCCTTTCGTACTAATATGAATTAATAATCTTAGGATAGAAACCGACCTGGCTCACGCCGGTCTGAACTCAGATCATGTAAGAATTTAAAGGTCGAACAGACCTAATTACTGGGCTACTGCACCCAAAATTTTTCTTAATCCAACATCGAGGTCGCAATCTGCTTTGTCGATATGAGCTCTCAAAAACAATTACGCTGTTATCCCTAAGGTAACTTAATCTTATGATCATAAGTTATGGATCAAAACAACAAACATAAATAAATGATATAATATTGAAGAGTTTGTTTATTCTTCATGTCACCCCAACAAAACATCATCATTAAATATAGAAAGACAAACAAAAAACTATATAAAAATAAAATGTTAAGCTCTATAGGGTCTTCTCGTCCTAAAGAAAAATTTAAGCCTTTTGACTCAAAAGTTAGATTCAAAAATTTATTAAGAGACAGTTGATTTCTCGTCCATCCATTCATTCCAGCCACTAATTAAGAGACTAATGATTATGCTACCTTTGCACGGTCAAAATACCGTGGCTCTTTAAAAATCTGCTCAGTGAGCAGGCCAGACCTCAAAGTATTTTCAAGAGGACATGTTTTTGATAAACAGGCGGAAATCAATTTTGCCTAGTTCCTTATAATAAATTCACAAGGTAAAAATTATATACAAATAAATATACTAATTCTATCATTATTACAAAAATTTCAAAATTAAATTTATAATCTTAATAAAAAACCTAAAATAATTATAAAATCAAAAATAAAAATAATGAACTAAAACGTAATCTTAGAGATAGCTGGTTTAAAGCTTACTATTATATTTTATAAAACAAATTATAGGTTATTAATTTCAAAGCTTATCCCTTAAAGAATAAATAAGTCAATATTTATACCTAAAAAATTAAATAAAAACAATTAACTTCAAAATATTAAATTTTTTCTTAAGAAACTAGATATATTGGGAAACGATTAACATCTCATTTCTATAAATAATTTAATAATAATTATGATACATTAACTATAAATTGTTTATAAATCAACCCAAATCGAGACAAGTAAAGTAAATACTAAAATTTTGATAAACCCTGATACAAAAGGTACAATAAATAAAATCTACTCTTAAAAATTTAAAATAATATTTCATAAAACAATTACATTACCAATAAACTATGATCTAAAAAATCAATTCTACAAAATATACTAAGACAAAATTCGACAAAATTATTTTTATTAAATAATTAAATAAATCCAGCAGAAATGTAAACCACTGATTGTCGGAATTCGGGGATGGCAGGGTAGTGGCGTATCGAGACTGCGGATGATCGTTCTACGATATCGCTGTTTGTGTTGATCGGGATCACACATGAATGTGGAATCGATGAACGCAGGAGGGTGACAGTACTTAACGCCATGCAACACGTCAACGCAACCGACGACTAGCGTGCCAGAGACGACCCGTATTGTTCACTCAGCCGTGTAGAATCGAACAGCCGTGTCACGCACCTTGTATCAGGAAGTGGGATTGTTCGCAGCTCCTTACAGACGGCACAACGATCTAGAGCAGCACTGTCTCTTATCACGACATCCACTGTGGCATTTGCGTCTGATCCCAAAACAAAACGGAGCACATTGCAGTGAAGCGGTCAGTGACAACACTGCATTGGGGTAGCAGCACGCCGGCTTTTCAGGCAAGTCCCGGTTAAGCGTACAGCATCCCGACGCACCTACCCGTGTATGGACGCTCCGAGGTGAGCGAACGTTGGCAAATTGCATTTGCCATCGATGGCAACACGAGGCATGATTGTATATGGTGACATCGGGTGCTCAATACCGTCAGTTCTTCTTAGTGTAGCGGGTGATTTCGACTGCAGTCGTTCTATTTGGTACGGTATAAGCTATGAAGAAGTGGAAAGGTGCCATTCTAACACTAATTCAGACATCCTTTAAAACAAACTTACTAACAAACAGTTGTTTCTCAACAGTTACCAAAAACATGTTGTCGTAACCCTCTTATTTTTTCTTCTCTTAAAGGGTAGACATTACAAGGCCTAATCTTAACTGATAATATTCACACTGATCCAATATCAGTGGTAAAATACCGGTGATACATTAACGTCAAAATTGAGCCCAAAGCAATTGTAATATCAATTAAAAGTTTCAACTGTGATACCTTGTGATAAAAAATTTAAAATCCCGAATGCTATCTTAAAAATGGATCCAGTAAACCTTAAACAAATGTATGATAACAAAGCGACAGTAGTTCAAACCTGAAAACAATATTCAGATAAATCAAGATTAACAAAAGCACTTGAAATATACAACAACAAATTACAGCTTGACGCCCTTATCAAAAGTTTTGTACACACCAGTTTTTCTCGTGCCACAGTTTAAAATTTGCTGACTTACTGCACAGGAGTACCGAACAGTTTCAAAATACGTTTAGGTGCAAAACTCCTTCACATCAACGCCAAATTAAGAGTCGTGAACTGTTCAATTTCAGAAGGCAATTGCTTAACTCAAGAACAAATCTCAGTGGTCTTACAGAGCCGTAATCTTGCAATCTTATTTTATTTCACGTGTCAGCCTTGCGCACACTTCCTCTCTATACAGTGCACATATTAATAAACTGGCGTGATAAGACCTGAAACATAAATCAGTTACCTTTGATCCCACACATGCGTACAAATAATGGCCCCCACCACGGCAAATTCAATGACAACCTTGTAATAAGAACAATTAAAATGAACAAATGACCAGTCACGAAATAATGGGACTAACGGCGCCCCACAAGGGCAGACTCAGTTACAATTTTGAAAGACGAACAACTGAAAATCACAGATGGGCAAGTACTCAATAATAAGGTTGCTCAGCTTCACGTGGAGTTATCCAGTGCTCATACGTAAATGCAACCAGGGCGCAGCAACAGTATACCGACGGCTGTACAGACTTCCAGCCGTTGTTTTAACAGCCGGTCTCCTTCGGGCGATACCAATATTGTGTAACCGAAGCACACTTGCATGCGAAAATCGCGCTCCTTTCCAAATTGATGAAAATCGAATCTGTGAGAGGATTTGTGAGGTTTGGAAAATGAAATAAAATTTGTTTCGTCGGTGGAGGGTTTGTTCAGGACGGGGAGCAATTGTTTCGATGTACCAGCTTTGGGACATGGGTACATTCTCTGTGTAGTATAGTTAATCCTTCCGAAGCTTTTCATTGTGGGAGGTGCCTTTGATCCTAAACGACGTTTATTGTTTTTTGATAAATTTTCTATACGTTAACGTATACTAATCAAACGAATAAGTTGTATTAACATCATTCAAGTAATCAGACTGTTTGAAAAGACTTCAGTGCATTCATAATTGCTAAAAACATGACTGAAGTAGTTTTACATTGTGTTATTCCTTTAACTGATTTTCAACAACTAAACTTGTTTTGCAACGTTTGTTTATGAAGAACAGTTGTTGTCTTTATGCTCCTCCGAAATTTTCAATAATTTCGATTTCCCATAAAAACATATTAAAATAGGTTTCACCCATTTAAAAAAACTCGAAACTGAAGCTAGTGGCATTATCTCCATAGATCAAGGAATGTCGGTGTAAGTAACTTGGCCAAATGTTAAATATTTTTATGTTGAGTTGTTTTCAGACTTCTTTTTAGTTTAATGTACTGAAGTATAAGTGCATAACTTAATTTTAATTGAGTGAATTCTGACACTGGGAAATCTTAAACAGTAATCTGATCTTTACTGCCCTACCTTTGGCCTTTCCCAAATTCTCTCCTAACTGGCAGCCCCAAAGCGACGCAGCAGAAAAAATATTGTAGTAGGTTCGTGGCAATACTGAGGCGTTTCCATTGAGATAGTTACAAAATTGTGTTACGTCATGGGTTGTAGTAAACGTGAGAAACAGACCATGCGAAGCTTGGTTTAACTGTCTGGCTTTTCGTTTCGACGAATGGTCTAAGAACTAACTTCTCCTTGTCGCGAAAAAAAAAAAAAAATTAGAAACTAGACACATTTCTACGATCACGCGGTTCCATTCATTATGGACTGCCAGAGGTAAATAATGATTGAATTCAGCCATAACACAGCGCGATCGAGACCAAAAATGTTACAGAATGACTAAGAGTTCATTGAATCTTACTTAACAGAGTTAGTCAAAGTTAGTGTATTATAACTTTCTACGTGATAACTATGACGCATCGTATCAGGTTAATGGAAGTGAACTTAGAGTTCTTTTTTTTCCACAAGACGTGAAGAAATGCCCTTTTATGAGGGTTGCCTTTTAACCACTGGGCCACACGTGAGAAAGATTACCGTCATCGGCACTTGGGATAGAAAAAACAGTGACGTACTCACACAACAGTCGTCGTACATACAGTAATTATCCACTTATCCTCGTGATTCATAACGCAGACGAGGCGCAATGTATGCAGTGGTCCTCCGAAGCTAAAGTCTGCGGTCTGCTGGATATGAGCCATGGACGAGGGCTCCCGGCCCGGGGCAAGTGTAATTGGGTCGTGAGTGCTTTATATTCGCGCGGCGGTTTCGCGGACAATGGATTCCACTCGGGCGCCTGTTGTCCTGCCCCTTCCCTGCGCTCCTTTGTTTTATGTTAGGGACCAGCAGATTCATTTATGACGCTGCAGCGACGTAGCGGGCCAATTACACGGGCCGCATGGCGCAGCAAAACGTAAATATGGAGATAGAATTCGCGCTGAGCTAATTAACCAGAAATTGTGTAGCGTAGCTAGCGTTTATGAGATTAAAAAAGATTCGAATCCACGGAGGCCCGTCTGGAATAGCATTCGCAATATGATTATCGGCTGTCAGGTAGACAGGTGATACGCAGCGCCAAATGCGCAGCGTAATTTACTCTTTAGAAGAATGACTGTAACAAGATAGTATCTTTGCTCTTGATAATCATTAATGGCCCACGTAACGTGAAATACGTCAAATAAATTAAGCGCCTTCTTACACTGTTTTTCACGTTTCGATTCGGGGTAAATGAATAGAGTGCATTTTTACAACTGAGAGATTTCTCGAAAGTGCGTCATTTACTGGCGACAGAAGGGAGAAGAGAGAGGAACATGTCCTGTCACAGACGAAACTCATCCTTCCTCTCAACAACATATTTTGAATTCTTACGCTATGAAATAAAATTAATATTGACACCATACCACCACAGAGTTTTTGTTTTTCAAAGGAATGCGTTTGTAGATCATTTTATTAAACAAACTATCGCTCACTGTGGACAATTACTGTGGTCAACGGCATCATTTTGTTTCATGAGTTAATTTAATAGACGTTTTCAAATAGAAAATAAATCACAGACACACACACACACACACACACATTATAATGAAATATTCTTGTACGCTGTACAAGGTTCGACAATTTTGTACCCCATGAGCATTGTAGAGACCGACCAATCTTCAAAAACGCATCGATGTTGTTATTGAAAAGCTGAAGGCTCTGAAAGGGACTTTAATAGCGGTATGATTTATTTTTGTCTAGGAAGTTATTAAACGAAACACCGTAGGATGAAGAGCTTTTCGAAAAAGTGAAATCTTTAGGGTACTTAAGGAGTTTCCTAACGAAAAATGGAAGCTACGTGGGCGAAACAAGAAACGAATAACAGTAACAATCCATTTGAAAAGATGGCAAGTTTGTTGAGGGTAAAAAGAAGTTCAATAGAGCTAACTAAGAGAGTCCCAAAGTGCTTTATGTTACTCGTAGTAACATATGATAATAAATCGTGGGCCATGAGAAAGTATGCTTGGACAGTTTCGGAATGTGATTGTGGAGGAAAAAAATCGACTGATACAATGAGAAAGGAAGAAATAGACTTACTTAAGATTAGAACGAATGCTAGTGATTACAATAAACAGGAGACAAAATCTTCGTGGGGACATACAGTGTGATTTTGCCAAATGAGGTCGAACTGCAGGAAAATGTCCCTGAGAGGATAAGTAGGAGAAAAGGTCATATCTCATATTGGTATATGGTCGAAAATGTGGTTCAAAGGACGTAAATTCATTTGAAGCTGGAGATAAAAGATCTTTGGCAGTGAAGGTCACTACGGTGGAAAAAACACAAAAGAACACACCAGGCAATTGGGAATGTTTTGTCTGTAGTAGCGTTTTCGTTCCACAATCAAGAGGACAGTGATGTTGTCCACGACAACGACTCATTCATGCACGGGTACTAAGGGGTACTGACGTAAAAGTTAACACCATCCACAGGCACTGTTGGGCCCACCGAGATTGATGTCTGATTGTTAATTGTGGTTTCGAACCTGGGCTCTACGGAATCTTACAGGAAGGTAGTCCTGTTAATCGAAGGCAATTTCGTCGAGAAAATAGCTAGTGGTGGGAGTTACTGGTCATTTGAACGGGGGTTGTTAAAGTAAGATTAAACCGCATTGTTTACATGGGAACTGTTGCGTTTCATTTACTGCGACTTGTGAACTACTTTTTTCTTTTTTGTCTTGAAACTATATGTTTCCTTAGGTGAAACTGCAGGATGACGGTTGGGGGTTCTGTTGATAGTAGAAGTAGTGAGTGTCGGTCCAACAGTAGCAATTTACCTGAAGGCATTCTGATTGTTACAGAGACGACAGTGGTGTAGAACTGATTACATGTATATCGTAGCTTTGTGTGTCAAGGCAAGCTGGTGAGCCTAAATCGTAAATACCAAAGTGAAGGATGGCTCTGAGCACTATGGGACTTGACATCTTAGGTCATCAGTCTCCTAGAACTTGGAACTATTTAAACCTAACTAACCTAAAGACATCACACACATCAATGCCCGAGGCAGGATTCCAACCTGCGACCGTAACGGTCCCGCGGTTCCGGACTGCAGCGCCTAGAACCGCACGGCCCCCGCGGCCGGCCCCAAAGTGAAGGAGTTGATCCGATTCCGAGGATAAATTTTTCCCTTAATGCCATAATTGCTTTGCACAGTGAGATCGCATGCTGCATCGCGCGATGACGGTAGTGGTGGATGCCGGACACTCCCCACCGCGATTTCGACTTAGCAGAAATGGCTGGCTCTGAGCACTATGGGACTTAACATCCGAGGTCATCAGTCTCCTAGAACTTAGAACTACTTAAACCTAACTAACCTAAGGACATCACACACACCCATGCCCGAGGCAGGATTCGAACCTGCGACCGTAGCGGTCGCGCGGTTCCAGACTTTAGCGCCTAGTACCGCTCGGCCACCCCGGCCGGCCGACTTAGCAGAGTATGTGGCTAAAGCCCCTTGAAGAGACCTACAGTGGAACGTACTCTTATTTCCCCTTTGTTTACTTTCTAGAGGCGATTTCAGCACGTGAATGCTTACGGATGCAATGAATTAGATTTTATCCCCAATTTTTTAATTTATTTTATGTCTCGTATCACCTAGTACAGTTGATTAGCACTTTCCTACTTCTTAGTGACTTTTTAAAGTCATTCCACGGCGATGTCGGGTGTGAATGTCTAGCTTCAAAGTTCGTTGGTCAGTTTGATTTCGCTCTTCTTATGTGACCCATATTTATTTCATTTAAGTAAGATCCGATGAGCAGTAGTACCAGGCGACAAGTTGATGTTCGCACGGGCTATCTAAAAAGCGTTACTAAGCCTTTGCAGTAGTCTCCAAAAGGAATATGTTAAAATTTGAGTCACCCACTGGGATTAAGCCAGAAGTACCGTAGTATGTAACATAGCAGTATTTTCTAACAATTATACCTCGATAAATGTCATGTGAATATTCTAATACCGTAGAGGCGCAGTTAGTGTGAAACAACCAGGAAACAAACTACAAGCAGAATCCGCCAATTACGAGGAGTTACATGGGTAAATCTCAATTATATTACTTTGTCTGTCTTAAGCAATACAAAAACTGAGCTTTTATTGACAAAATATCACTAGCAGTTATAATGTATACTACTCATTTCATTCCTTTAACTCCTACAGACTGAATGACAGCTTTGATTAAGGATGATATACTCAGAATATTACTGTAAGCGTTTTGTGATTCTTGGTCCACATTCATACCAGATCTTAGCAGAAGCTAGAATCAAAACTGCTCTGCACTTATTCTCTTGTTTCACTTCCTTCACGGTTTTTTGTATTATTCCAGACTAGCGCAGTTTGTATGTTTCCTTTGAAGCAGTACGTTATTTGCAGCTTATGAAATTTGTTGGTGGATGCTAGTGTTTAGAAATCTGTTCTGTAATTTACTTTCATTTGTATTCTGTATTAAAGATAGTGCCAATGAAAGTATTTTTAAGGAAACCTGTTTTTAGTCTACAACTTTCAAAAGAACAAATCATATTACTTACACATATTGTTCACTGTATAGCGTGTGGTGATGAGAAAGAAAGCGGATCGCTTTTGGTGAATGAGCTTTCTTGTTAGCAGTACGCTTATGGGGCTCCGTACCAGTTGAAACCTTGAAATTTTCAGTTTTTGTTTATTTTATTGATCTTAATCTACGGAATATCCCACTTCCAATGACATATGATACGTATACACTACTGAATTATTTCTCGTTTGTTCATTCATTTAAACGAAACATTTTGTAGGCAAACCATTTTCCAAGAATATGAACTGCCGAAGAGTGTAAGATTCGCCAGTTATATAGGAGATGGTGATCAAACGATTTCAGAGCATTTGAGGAAGAGAAGCCATATGGAGAAAATGTAGGTGTCACTAAACTGGAGTGCATAGGTCATGTACAAAAACGAATGGGTACGAGACTGCGACTACGGAACACTGCATACAAGGGAAAGAAGTTGGAAGATGACAGAGGATTAAATGGTAAGAATAGAGTCACAAAATCTATCATAAATAAAATCCAAAATTATTATGGCCTGACCATCAGGCAAAATGTTAGTAGTGTAGAAGATATGAAAAGTCTGCATGGGCACTTTAGTTTCACATTTCTTCAACATGCGATAAACCGATTCATGGTCCATAATCTCTAGGAAGCGATTCACGCTGCAAATACAACAGAGCACAGAAAAATGGTGAGATGTTTATTCACAAACCAAATACATCTTTTACCGATCTGGAGGTCTTGAAAGAAACTTTCAGGGTTTTGTCAGATGTAAGACTAGTGAAGAAATGTCTTTATGGTCGCACCCAGAACCCTAACAAGTATATCAACAGTGTAATCTGGGCCAGAACTGTCAAGACAGCGTTTGTATCAGTTAGGCCACTGTATTTTCGTGTCTTCGATGCAGTGGCAACGTTCGACGAAGGAAATGTTGCAAGGAGTGAAGTCCTGAAAAGACTGCTGCAAGCTTTTGGCCGTTTCACACTTACACAAATGTTGAATCTGGGTAGAGAGATAGTTAGAGAATCTGAGAGCTATAAGAGGCCTTGAAACAAGGGCAAGGCAACGTCGGCGAACAGGAGAAAGGAGAGTGCAAGGTGAGTTGGTAGAGGATGCAGGCAACCCATCCTATGGAGCTCGAATGCATTGCCTACCTGAATGGCTGTTTTCCCTAAGTTCTATTTTTTAAGAACGAACTCTACTTTTCTCAGCTTCTACTAACCAGAATTTGTTCAAGGATACATTAATTTGAGTACTGTGCACAGGAGTTTTCCTGTTTTGTAAATTTCAAAGTCGTTAGCGCCTTACGTAAACAGAAAAATGTAAACAGTTTCTTATTTTGATGTACATTTTTTACAAAAATAATTTTTATCTCAAAACCAATAAATATTTTTAGCAATTCTCCTGTTAAGACGGTAAGCAATGCGTAACATACAACCCATATGTTTCTCTGATAAGAGGTACCTTTTACATTAAAAAATTTTACGTTATTTCAGATTTAAAAAATTAGCTTCAATGGTTACATGAAAAGGAAGACCACCCAAATAATTCCCACTGCTCTTTATTTATGATGTTCAGATTGCATTCGGTGCAGCTGGATGTTATTTGGAACTGTGTTTTACATCAGTATCCTCGTTACAGAAATGAGAATAAAAATACTTTACGTATTTCAGTCTTCAGTCAATGCAGCAGCAGCCTGTATGACAACCTCTCTGAAACGCCATTTCTCAAGTGCGAATCAGCTCAAGCAAGATATCGGTTACGTAAAGCTACATTTGGCAACTGTGTGATCTTCAGTTAACTTCATGGAGTGATATATACTTATCTTGCTAAAATCATTTAATATTTTTTTTTGACTTTTCCATTACACTTAAGGTGTAATGCAGTGTTACCAGATTTATGATTTTGGTTTCAGGATTGTCGTTCGATGCAGTTATAGAACTAATCTAACATTTAACATTGCGAATTGTCTGTGTTGCCCATCACTGTGGCAGTGAGAGATGAGTATGGCCAAGAGCTTATGTGCTAGCTTTGCTCTTGACTGCAAGCTCGCTGGATGTCTGGGTACGGGAGTGACATTAATTCTATGCGCTTCAACTTCCATTTATTTTAACATCACGAGATGTATGTAAGTTGTAATATACTAAATCAATGTATTAAGCTTCTACTGTTTTTTACGACATGTTTTCTAAGTTTTTATCATATTAAGAAAATGAATTATGTTACATATTTATTAAAAGTAAATGTCGTGTGACTAGGGCCTCCCGTCGGGTAGACAGTTCAAAAAAATGGCTCTGAGCACAATGGGACTTAACATCTATGGTCATCAGTCAAGGTAGCGTCCTCGCCCCATTGCTGTATAATATTTATATCAATGACCAACCGATCAGCATGGACGCTCGCTCCTTCATCTATGCAGACGATACAGTCGTTGCCACCCAGGGAAAAACCTTTGAATAGGTAGAAAGTAAATTAACTTTAGCGATTGAAAAGCTGGGTGACTATTATGATAATAACCACCTCAAGCCAAACCCAGCAAAAACCCAGGTCTGTGCTTTTCACCTACGTAATAATGAAGCAAGGAGGAAACTCAACATAAGCTGGAAGGGACAACATCTATCTCACTGCGACACACCAAAATATCTTGGGATTAAACTTGACCGTGCTCTCACCTACAAGAAACACTGTTTGGCCACAAAGATGAAAGTGAGTGCCAGGAACAACATCATCCGCAAGGTAACAAATAGCAGATGGGGAGCGCAACCTACAGTTCTCCGCACGTCAGCTTTAGCTTTATGTTTCTCCACTGCGGAGTACTCGGCACCCGTTTGGCAAAATTCCACCCACGCTGAACGAGCAAATATAGCATTGAATGAGACTGGACGCATCGTGACAGGATGCCTCCGCCCAACCCCCACAAAGCTGCTGTACCACCTCATGGGCATAGCTCCGCCAGACATCAGAAGAAGGACCGCCGCAGAAATCGAGAAACATAAACGGGAGACAGATCCCTGGCATCCAATGTTCGGATACAATCTTCAACCTCGCCGACTTAAATCAAGGAAGAGTTTCCTACGAACAACTGAAGCAACTCTTTTATCGCCTAGAGCACGACGAGAAGAGCTGTGGTACAATGTGGACCCAGGAAGACCAGGGAATAGCCCCAGGGAAGAACCCACAGCTGGCTCTGAACTGCCATATACGACCTGGAAAGCCCTGAATAGACTACGAACAGGCGTATCAAGATGCAGAGCAAACCTGGAAAAATGGGGCTACATCAGTGCAGACGAGCCCTGCGAGTGTGGAGAACAGCAAGACCCACAACATCTACTGGTCTGCAGGAAACTAAACAACCCGTGTTCGACTCAAGACCTATTTGAAGCAAATGACAAGGCTATTCAAGCTGCAGTGTATTGGGCTTCACGTGAGATATGAAAATCGCTCTGTTTCGCATCCTTAGCGCTTATCATTATATGTTACATACTTTTCTATATTATTGCAGTTAATTTACCTTATAACCATGTATTATTGTATTATAGCTACTTCTCTTGCATTGTAATATAATTTGTTTTTGTAAAATGGTGATGTCTTGGATACGATAAATAAATAAATAAGTCCCCTGGAACTTAGAACTACTTAAACCTAACTAACCTAAGGACATGACACATCACCCAGTCATCACGAGGCAGAGAAAATCCCTGACCCCGCCGGGAATCGAACCCGGGAACGCGGGCATGGGAAGCGAGAACGCTACCGCACGACCACGAGCTGCAGACGGTAGACAGTTCGCTGGGTACAAATCTTTCGATTTGACGCCAGTTCGGCGACTTACGCGTCGATGGGGATGAGATAATGCTGATTAGAACAACGCAACACGCAATCCCAGAGCGGCGAAAATCTCCGACCCAGCCGGTAATGGAACTGAGGCCCTGAGGATTGACATTCTGTCGCGCTGACCACTCAGCTACCGGGGGCGGACTTTATTAAAAGTAAGTAGCCATAACTGATAACGAATTGAAATCCCTATTTTACACGCCTGTGCAGCAGCAGCAGCGCAAGTTTCTCACTTGTTCTGTTCTAACATATCAAACAATAATTGCCATTATTTGTTGCTTTATCCAGTGAGGGAAAGCGTTCTGATCATTGTTGTAACTGTAGTACCCAGTGTACATTGTAACTGAAGAGTAAGATTTCTCTAAAGCTGGCTGAGCCGAGGCAGTAGACTAAGGAGCGTAAGGCAATAATAGTCCGCGAAGAAGGTTATTCTTAACGCCGAAATAGCAGTGCGGTTGGGTGCAGCGCTACAAAGTCGGATGTGAAGAAAGCCTGCTAGCGATACGACAAACCGTAGCTCCTCCAAGAACAGGCAGAAAACCAAACTGGATGATCAAAACTGGCGTCTTGCTCTGCAAGAACGTCGGCGTCCCGTAAAAGATGTAAATGCCATCCTGAAGACTTGAAGAGCTGAAGTTTCTGATGGAACAGTCAGACAAAATCTTTTGGATATGGGTTGCCGGCGAGGGCTGCAAGAAAGTAGCATTATCTTAGCAAAGTACAGGGAGTGGTAGCTAGAAGCGTCACTTGGAGTGAGTAAGTGACATTAAGAGCGACGAGTACGTTAGGAATAGTATGTGTATGGAGCTGTGTGGGTTGAGCTGTTAGTGGCTGAGAAGTAGCCGCATGTGGCCGAGCCAGGTGAGTCAGGCTGGAATCTGGACAGAGTGAACGGATGCTCGTGGCAGGATTTGGGCTGCAGGTGACTTGGAGACTTGGAAATTCCGAGTGGAAGGGGTAGAGGAAGGTGGCGTAGTAACTGTGTTACAATTTAAACCTAATATACACACTGCAAATACCAAATCTGCTTACAGACGTTCTGCTTAATATCTAAAGACAGTGTTGGAGATGAAGTTACTGAAGTTATTACCATAGTTACAAAATTATTATTAACAAACTAATTAACATTTGAAACTAAAACTGTTTATAAAATCCATAACCAACGACACAGAAACACGATGTACAAATACGATACGCCTTTTGAAGCTCTTGACACGACGTATGGAATGAATAGCTTTCAATTACTCTAAAACAGTAAGCAAATAATTTTAAATTATTTAGCGGATAACTTCAAAATAGGTGCATAAACTATGATTTCCCCACATGTCCACAACCGATTATCACCATCATTAGAGACACGTGCTATTATCGAATCAATCAACGCCTGCCATTCACGATATTTAGGTGTTTACTGTATGTGTAGATGTCACTTTGACGAACATAGAGCCACACCTCTCAGCGGAGTAAAATTGCCCACCCCTCGTTCTACTGCAACTCCGTTTAAAATTGAATACGTTTCAGTTATTATTGCTGTATTTAGAATTTAGTAAAGTGACATGATGTTGCTGATCAACCGAAAGTATTTATTGTAAATTATGAAATTGGAATCTAGAAATGCTGTATTTGTTGAGTTTTTACACTTGTTGGTCAAATTGTAACATGATGTATTGTGTAATGTCGGGGTAATGGGAGGAATGCTTTAAAGACGCAAGCAAAGCGGAGTTCATGGCCTTTAGTTCGTCTGCAGTTGGTTTGATATTGTGCACCCAGACTGTCGCTTGTGCTGAAGTGTGTTACGAGTACTTCGAACTTAAAAACATTTTGAGATCCACCAGTTCAGGCCTTAAAATATCTTGGAACTTTGAATGCTAGTGAACTTAGAATCACGGTCCAGTTACCAGTGATTGAATATTTTTTTAACTACTGTAATTTGTTACGGTATGATACTTGTATGTAGCTGCTGAACTTTGAGATTTTTTGCTCCAGGTTTTTTTTCTGATTTTATTGCTCATCTCCAAGGATTTAGTCCACACTTGTTACAGACTGCGAATGCTCTGCTTACATTACAAGTTAATCATTTCTGCTGCCCTTAATCGATAATGAGTTGAGTTAACAATTTATGTGAGTTCACCTTGGAATTCAAATTTATGCATGCTCATCTGAATGAAAATGTAGTCGAAGACTGACCCATCTGTTGCCGTCCACATTATTATCCTACCGGATTATTTCTTCGAGTTTACCTTTAAACTCGGTTTATTATTTATTTAATTATATCGCTTATGTCTATGATAATCAATGTGATTCATAAGTGATCCATATTTCTATAAGGACTTAAAGCAACAGTGCATGAACGAACACCTTTTGACTGAACGTACGATACAAAAAAAATCTAATGCCGTGCAGTTACCCCTGCTGGATGCGTGGCAACTAATTTATACTGACTGGAGAATCCTTTCATTATTATTGTTGTCGCAGCCCCAGCGAAGCTGCAGTTGGTTTTGTCTCATTTGGGATATGCTGTTGGTGCAGCAGTCAGCGAAGTTGCAAAGAGACTAAGACCAGCGTCTTTAGAAGCGATGGAATTAAATTAGTTCGTCTTCGACCAGGTGAAGATTTATCGCCTGAGCTCACAGCTGATATCGTAAACTAATCCCTCATTTCATGATGCGCGGTTGCATGGTAAGGTAATAAAAATGACTGAACGCTTTGAAACGAACGTGACTACATTCAGTGTCCAGTGCAACACTCACCCTGCGTATTCATTCCCTCCTCAGTGTTAACACAGATTGCATGTAACAGCTCCCATTTGTACTGGGAACGCACGACATGTTGTAACGTCTCCATGTGAGCCACTACGTGGTTAAGAGCAGTGTAGCCAACCATTGATTAGAGCTTCGAATACGTCAACGATGGGCCAGAGAGGCATTAGTGGCCACTGGTGAGCACCCATTCTGAGGCTGGTGCAGGTAGAAACCGCTTACTCTCGCCCTTCCGGCCTCGGTGTGTGGACCCCGGACGGGAAAGACGATTAGGTTACTCTTCCCTAGAACGCCGGTGAAGGGGTACTCTGAGTAGCGTCTCTGTTTGCTGACTTGAAATGTGTGAGAGATTTGTTTGAGTTCGCGGTAGTCACTCTGGTGCGTGGCACTGCTAATCATGCCGCACCAACTAATTCAATCAGGAAATGGTGTTAATGTCAGTAATGTTCAGTTTATGCGATGAGATCTTTTGTGCGGCTGTAACTTGATGTGGACGAGCGGTGCCAACACATGATGTACAGCTTTAGTTAGTTTAGCGTATTATGTACGGGTATGTTGTGTGATTTGTGGAATGCTTGTGCTAAATTTTATTTAATTTACCGTCCAATTTGTGTTTAATTCCCACGGACTTAGTAGCCCGTTCTAGGGTGCACCAAGTGTGTTTCAGTGTGCACCATGAGGCTCCAGTTCGACGTAAACACCTCTCGTGTTCGAATTGAAGCAACAGTTTCATGACGGAGTAGACGTGTTCTTGTTTAGCAAACTTATTTACAAAATTAGTGAGTTGTACGGAATTTTAGAAGTGGACTTTGTTCTCTGAAATTGACCGTTAAAGGCAGTTGCGCTATAACCCAGTGAGCTTACATGTTGAATAGGGAAGCCTTCTTCCTAAATCCTATCTTTCGTTGTGTGAGTGACCAATGTGAACGTGGTACGTGTGATCTTAATAAATTGTATCCAGTAAATTAGCAGACTTGTCCATCGTGTATCGGTCTAGATGCTAGGCTGTCATCTGTCGATGCACCCGCTAGCATATCAAATAACTGTATTTTAACTTCTGTGTGTGTGTGTGTGTGTGTGTGTGTGTGTGTGTGTGTGTGTGTGTGTGTGTGTGAAAGAGAGAGAGAGTGTGTGTTAACGTTAATTAAAAAATGGATACGACATATTGTTGAATTCTTTATTATTACATCTCACAGTGCCATTCCGCTCCCTAGTCAGGATCCTTAAAATCAGTCAGTTTGCACCTCCCCTTAGCAACGTTTCAATGAAATTCACCCTGATTATTGTATATCCAATACGTAGATTGGTATTTTATTAAATCATCAAATTATCTGCGAGGTGGGGTCTTTTCATCAGTTCAATTAATTAATGTTTAAATTTAGCCCACTAATCAGACATTTTGTGTTTGGTACTTGTTGCAGGCAAGCAAACGTATCCCCTACTTGCAGAGTCACTCTTGAGAGTTAGTGAATCAGTAAAGAAATATTTTGTTTAGCCGATCTTACCAGTAACATGCAGCAGTAAAAGACGACAGGTATAATTCAGTGTGAGGGACCTATTTACCACATCAAAGCAGAAAACTAAAATCCTGTACATATCCACACACCACGATGTTATTTGCGAGTTTTGTAACTGAGTAGTACTTTGAGCAGTTTACGTAAAACCACTCGCCAAGTGAATGACAAGTAATGGTTGGAAAACTTTTCTGAAATATGAGTTATTGTAATCAATTTGAATTCACAATGGTTAAGCGCTGTCTCATCTTTAATAACGTGTTTCCTGTATTTGCAATATCGTGGTGTTAATTTACATCTGGAATGATTAAGATACAGAGCAGTGTTCTGTAGGGATGTTTATAGTAACCACTTCACATAGTTACACGACTTTACCTAATGTAGTGTACAGTACATACGAGAAAGTTACGTTACTTGCGCTGCATGCAAATCAGGTGTAACACAATTCAAGTCGCAATTCAGGTCGTTTGGATACTTTTGAGAATGGCAGTGCCTTCAGTCACGTACCGTACGGTGACTTGTTAGATTTGAATGTAGATCTAAACAAAGATGTAGACCACATCATCGGCGAGAGGTTGAGCCTTATTCTTCCTTTTTCCATCCATGAGGAGGCGTTCTGTGCAGTGGGCTCCAAGGAACCAAAGCCGACTTGCATACGTGTCGATGAAAGTGTTTATTCACGATAATGGAAGTGTTGTCACACTAGAGAGGCGGTTATATCAAACCAAGACAAATTATCATCGGGGAAAGTTCATTTTAATAAAGTTTGGGACTGGAAGGTATTTGGACTTGAAAATAAGACCTAACACCTTTTCGGTGCGTGAGATACGTCTCAGGATAAATGGACTTGAGAAACTAATTCTGTTGTGAGGGGTCTACGGTAATCATCTAGGAGGAATTTGGTTCAAATGGCTAGCGTAAAACTCGGTTTTCTTTTCAAATATGCGATTTAGTTAATACTGGTCTGTTATAATTAAAGTGCAGCTTCTCGCGAAGGTCCAGTGCGGGCTGTAATTATCTTACGGCAGCGAAATTTTGTTGATATTCTAGTGCGTTAATGCAGAACCGATTTACGCTGGAAGAAAAGTTCCAGTTTTGGCCTCTAGGTTCAAATCTGGCACTCAACAGCATCTCGTCGGTGTCTCCAGTGCTCATATTGAACAAATTGTGTAAGCGGCTGTTAATAATAAAATAAACATGACGCCTTTCTTACCTGTTCGACGTTTTCTGCCCCAACCTTGTTCCTAATCCATTTTGCATGGAAAAATGTATACAGGGTGAATCAAAAGTAACTGTACAAGCTTTGTACGAGGGTAATCCCAAAAGTAAGGTCTCCTTTTATAAGTACATAGACCTGTTTATTTCTACAATGGTTTACATCAGTTTACAGCTTGAACATTTCGCCATTTTTCGACACAATCACTAGTTCTGTCGATATATTTTTGTAGACGCTGTGGCACTTTTTGTATGCCCATGTCATACCAACTCGCCGTCATGCTGTTCAGAAAGTTACGAACCTCTTCTTTCACTTCGTCGTCGGAGCTGAATCGCTTTCCTGCCAAATGTTCTTTTAACCTACGGAATAGGTGATAGTCACTGGGCGCCAAGTCAGGACTATAGGCTGGGTGGGTGATTATGTTCCACTGAAACTGTTGCAGGAGAGCAACGGATTGCCGAGCGATCAAGCGATGTGGGGGCGAGCGTTGTCATGGAGAACGTGTACGCCCTTGCTCAACATTACTCTTCTCCGTTCTGAATTGCCCGTTTGAGTTTCTTCAGAGTCTTACAGTACCTGTCAGCATTAATTGTGGTCCCATCAATTCAGCTACGACGACGAGGTGAAAGAAGAGGTTCTCTAACTTTCTAAACAGCATGGCGGTGAGCTGGTATTACATGGGCATATAAAAACTGCCACAACGCCTACAAAAATGCATCGACAGAAATGGTGATTATGCCGAAAAATAGCTAAATGTTCAAGCTGTAAACTGATGTAAACCATTGTAGAAATAAACAGGTCTATGTACTTACATTAAAATAGGAGACCTTACTTTTGGGATTACCGTCGTAGGTGTAATGTATGCATCAAAATAAGAGCACACATAAAATAATATTTTGTCTGAAATTGCTTTATTTCAGAGTTATGCAGTAGAATGCAGTAGAGTAGGGGTCAAAAATGCAACACAGATAACATAAAATTAATTTTTCACCCAAGGCTACAACACGAAGGGACCGAAGATCCCTCTCAGCTACGTACTGTGAATTTACCCCAGGACACGTTCAAAATAATATCCATGTATACGAACACAGTGACGAGCTCGACTTGTTACCGCATAGAAACGTTTCAGGTTCCGATCATCTCATCCTGTACAGTTGCATATCTATTTTCAGATCATTGCGGTAGGGTTGCTACAATCTTAGTTGCAACACCATACACGCCCTCCTTCAGACCTACCGGAAGGTGGAGGTCTAGGGTTTAAGATCCAGAGATCTGGCGGGCCAAGCGACAGGTCCTGCACGACCTACGTACTTATCGGGATAAGCAACTCTGAGATATTCTTTTGCCTCCCGACTGAAATGTGCAGCGATACCACCGAGAAAGTAGCATCAGTCGACATGTGGGCAAACAAGACACGCCAAAAGCTTGTACTGCCGCATGATGTAAAGCCTATCACAAATGCCATAATGAATCGTAACTCGGAAATAAGGCAGTTTGAGATAAAACTTTAGTTAACACGTTCCTCTTGTTTTGATCGATACATTACACCCACGAAATCTGTAGAGCTACACTACTGGCCATTAAAATTGCTACACCATGAAGAAATGCAGATGGTAAACGGGTACTCATTGGACAAACATATTATACTACAACTGACATGTGATTACATTTTCACGCAATTTGGGTACATAGATCCTGAGGAATCAGTACCCAGAACAACCATCCCTGGCCGTAATAACGGCCTTGATACGCCTGGCCATTGAGTCAAACAGAGCTTGGATGGCTTGTACAGGTACAGCTGCACATGCAGTTTCAACACGATACCACAGTTCATCAAGACTAGTGACTGGTGTATTGTGACGAGCCAGTTGCTCGGCTACCACTGACCAGACGTTTTCAATTGGTGAGAGATCTCGAGAATGTGCTGGCCAGGGCAGCAGTCTAACATTTTCTGTATCCAGAAATGCCCGTACAGGACCTGCAACATGCGGTCGTGCATTATCCTGCTGAAATGTAGGGTTTCGCAGGGGTCGAAAGAAGGGTAGAGCCACGGGTTGTGACACATCTGAAATGTAACGTCCACTGCAAAGTGCCGTCAATGCGAACAAGAGGTGGCCGAGACGTGTAACCAATGGCACCCCAATCCATCGCGCCGGGTGATATGCCAGTATGACGATAACGAATACACGCTTCCAATGTGTGTTCACTGCGATGTCGCCAAACACGGATGCGACCATCATGATGCTGTGAACAGAACCTGGATTCATCCGAAAAAATGACGTTTAGCCATTCGTGCACCCAGATTCGTCATTGAGCACACCATCGCAGGCGTTCCTGTCTGTGATGCAGCGTCAAGGGTAACCGCAGCCATGGTCTCCGAGCTCATAGTCCATGCTGCTGCAAACGCCGTCGAACTGTTCGTGCAGATGGTTGTTGTCTTGCAAACGTCCCCATTTGTTGACTCAGGGATCGAGACGTGTCTGCACGATCCGTTATAGCCATACGGATAATATGCCTGTCATCTCGACTGCTAGTGATACGAGGTCGTTGGGATCCAGTACGGCGTTCCGTATTACCCTCCTGAAGCCACTGATTCCATATTCTGCTAACAGTCATTGGATCTCGACCAACGCACGCGAGCAGGAATGCCGTGATACAATAAACCGCATCGCGACAGACTACAATCGGATCTTTATCAAAGTCGGAAACATGATGGTACGCATTTCTCCTCCTTACACAAGGCGTCACAACAACGTTTCGCCAGGCAACGCCGGTCAACTGCTGTTTGTGTATGAGAAATCGGTTGGTAACTTTCCTCATGTCAGCACGTTATAGGTGTCGCCACCGGCGCCAACCTTGTGTGAGTGCTCTGAAAAGCTAATCATTTCCATATCACAGCATCTTCTTCCTGTCGGTTAAATTTCGTCTGTAGCATGTCATACTCGTGGTGTAGCAATTTTAATGGCCAGTAGTGTACTTTTTAATCACCCTGTATATGTCTTCCTTGTATTCACAGTGCCAAATTTTCACCTGGTGGCCAAAATTGGAACTATTCTTTTAAGCGTAAATCGGTTCCGCACTAACGCGTTAGAATATCTACCAATACGATAGTTACAGTCCACGCTGGACCACCCGATACCTCAAGATAGAAAAATGTGATTCCATAAATATTTCTTACATCTTAGTGACTCAATTTATGCAGCTGTCGAGTGACGGTGGTCATGTGACCTTTGGCAACGCGCCTTGGAACAGCAAGCGTTAAGCACGAAGCGTCTGCGTAGGCGCGGACGGGGGTGTCCCGTGTTTATGTGCGGCGCCTCCTCTCGAGTTCATCAAAGTAATCGCGCCGGCCATTAAGCGCCGGATAATGAAGTTCCGCTCAGTACACGCGGGCACGGCGGGGCGGCTATCGATCTCGGCCAAGACGCTGCGGACGGCTCGCTACGTGCGGAGTCTGTGCTGGAAAAGAGCCCCTTTGCTAAGAGTTGTGTAGCCTTGTGTAAGGAGGAGTAATTTCTTACATATTTTCAGAGAGACCGATCCAATGATACGACAAAGCTGTTCCAGGTTTTACAGGTTTCACTCTGTTAAGTTTGTACACAGTCTGTCAACGAACGTGAAACATCTAGAAGACAAGGTTGACTGTCACAGTAACATCTTACAAGCACACACCATACGAGAGGGGCGTCGTTGCCTTTATTCATACGGCCTGCTGGTTGAATCATGCAGTATCCATGGTTGTGGACAGTTCATACGTGACAGCGGCCCGATGTCGGACGGCATGGGAACGCAAGCGCAGGCATACACGTTTGTCAAGGTTCCGGTCGGTGTGTTGTGCACGAAGCACGTCGTAACCCATTTCACATCTCCACCTGCCATGCGACAACAAGTAATGGACTCCTTGCAACACTGTGTCATCCTAAACTATTGATCAGGTGAATGGGGGGGGGGGGGGGAGCTAGCAGTGATCAGCTCCTGTGGAACTCTGAGAGACAGTTTGTTGGGAAACTATAGCTCCTGAAGGAACTTGTGAACTCTGCAGACAACAGTCTTGCAAACGTTAGTGAATTTAGTATGCAGCTAAGGCCAGACATTGGTCCTTCTGTGGAGTGGGTTGAAAGGGGTCTGTTTCAGCCCTATTTTATTTTTCTCCATATGGTCTTCAGTCCGAAGACTGGTTTGATGCCGATCTACATGCTACACTATCCTGTGCAAGCCTCATCATCTCCTAATAACTGCTGCAACCCACATTCTTCTGAATCTGATTACATCTCTGGGTCTCCAATTCGCCCCCCCCCCCCCCACACACACACACATTTCCCACCAACACCAAACTGATGATCCACTGACGTCTCAGAATGTGTCCTATAAACTGATCCCTCCTTCTAGTCAGGTTCTGCCACAAATTTTCTTTTCTCCTCAATTCTCTTCAGCATCTGTCCATTAGCTATTTGATCTACTCACCTAAGCTTCAGCATTCTTGTGTAGCACCACATTTCAAAAAGTTATATTTCCTTCTTGTCTAAACTGTTCGTCATCCATGTTTGCTTCCCTACGTGGCTACACTCCATACAAATACAGTACTTTGAGAAAAGACTTCCTACCACTTAAATCTATATTCCACAGAAACCTTTTTTTTGCCATAACCAGTTTTCATTTTATATCCTCTCTAGTTCTTCAGTCATTATGCCTAAAGAATAATACTCATCTACTACCTCAAATGTTTCGTTTCCTAACTTAATCCCCTCAGCATAACCTGACTTAATTCGACTACATTCCGTTATCCTTGTTTTGCTTTCGTTGCCGTTCATCTTATATTCCCGTTTGACGACGCTGTCCATTCCGTTCAACTGCTCCTCCAAGTCCATTACTGTCTCTGACAGAATTACAGTGTCGTATGCAAATCTCAAAATTTTTATTCCTTCTCACGGAACTTTAATTCCTAGTCCAAATATTGCTTTGTTTCCTTCACTGTTTGCTTAGTGTGCTGAGTGGGTAGGCTACAACCCTTCTCACCCCCTTCTCAACCACTACTTCCCTTTCGGGCCTCTCGATTTTTATAACTGCCGTCGTGTTACAAGTTGTAAATGATCTTTCGCTCCCAGTATTTTACCCATTCTACCTTCAGAATTTCAGCGAAAGTATTCCATCCAACAATGAAAATATCTTTCTGTAAATCTACAAATCCTTCCGCAACTTATCTTCTAAGATAAGTCGTAGGGTCGGTATTGCTTCGCGTATTCTTACATGTCTCCGGTATCCAAGTTTATCTTTCCCGGGCTCAGCTTCTACCTTTATTTCCATTCTTGTATAAAGAATTCCTGTTAGTATTTTGCAGGCATTACTTATTAAACTGACAGTTCGGTAATACTCACCAATGTCAACACCTGCTGTCTTTAGAATTGGAACGATTACATTCTGCTTGAAGTTTATGCGGTTTCCACCTGTCTCCTACATCTTGCACACAAAATGGTACAGTTTCGCTATGTCTCCACGTATCTTTCTGATTATCACATAGTTGTTTTCTGTTCTATTGGATGAAAGTACTCAGAATTTAGAGCACATTTGGAACAAGGAGCAATTATGATTTGATTCATTTTTATAAATAGTGACCTGTTTCCATTCTCACTTTTCGCCTAAATCGAATCTATAAGTGTGAATGTATCAGTGAGTGACTTTTCACACTTGCCAGTTGCGGGACAGAGAGTTTCTTTTCCTCTAATGTTGAGTAGTACTAACTTCTCAGATTTCCTCCAGAGATGTCTGCAAAGTAGTTTCCTCTTGATTCGCTGATTTCTTGCTTCTTCTTTATTCTGTCCATACAATTGGCTAGAGGAATCCCCCCACACGTTGCTATAAAAGGGGGGGGGGGAGGGAATGGTAATTGGGCAGCACTTTTATAAGTTACTCTGAGATTCTATGCAGAGCTGTGTGTAAACGTGCCTCAGCAATGCCTCTGCGACGTGGTTACCTTCGTCGCTGGCGGTGCAGTACCCCAATTTAGAAGACACTTATTTCCGGGTCATGGTTTCCTGTGGTCTCATTTCGGTTGGTCGGGTTTAACAGCTGTTTTTTGTTATGGAAACAGTTAGCTATTTCCTTCCAATTATGCGTTGGAATATGTTTTTGATTTCATTCGTTGTGTATTTCGTATGTGTTACGGCGTAAGGTCAGCACAGGCACGCCAGTCGGGAACGACAAAGAAGAGAAGGTTGTGAGAAGAGGTCAGCTAATAGCACACCGACCTCTCTCTCTCCAGGACGACAACGCGACAGCAGTGGCCTCTAGATGAAGACGATAAAGCGCTCCGCCCGACTGATGGCGACCCACTTGTATAGCAGCTTCAAGATCAACCACTTCGTCAGCAGTTGAGGACAGACTTTCGTCAGTTAGAGATCAGCAAGTAAGACTGATTACTTCGTATGTCGTCGTTCACTTCCGACAAATACGTGCAACTGCCAAAGTTAAGCATTGTAATTATCTTATTGCAATAAAACTCATTAATCCGAGTTGTTTGATTGTTTCTCTAGCGAGCCGAGTACACAGGATTCCTAGACACAACACCATGCGTACCGCGAAATGAACGAACATAAGACTGCCTTTTCTTCTGATCAGACACAACCACATACCTTCAGCACCTCCGACAGTTAACTGCAATCTTTTCGTCTGTCTGCGAGGCTTAATGTCTCAACTGATGAAGGTCGCAGTTCTCTGGATCAAGTATTTTAAATTGAATTTTGGGATTAAGTAACTTAGTGATACTGAGTGATGAACTTTCGTACCCTTGTTGAGTAAAGTCGGTAACTGTGTTTGGGTAACTGCCTGTACTATCTCAGCCTTCGTGTCGCGCGATTTCCAGGTGTGATCGCCCAGCGGCAGCGAATAGACCAAAGTATTTTACACACAATGAATCTCTGTTTGTGGATTTAAATAAAATTATAGAATTTATTGACTTTTATGGGAAAGCTCTGATATAAAATCCTATCCCCCCTCAGCTCACCGCCTTTATTTTTGATCGATACGGTTACGTAGTATTAGAATAAAGTCCTACAGTTTGTAAGTAGGCTGTTTAGGTTTCTATATTGGTAACGCCACGTAGCGCTCTGTATGAAAATCACTGGCTGTGCTGTGTGCAGTCTGTGGCTGGGTGGCATTGTTGTAATATTCGCTATTGTAGTGTTGGGGTGTTGGCTGTTAACAGCGCGTAGCGTTGCGCAGTTGGAGGTTAGCCGCCAGCAGTGGTGGATGTGGGGAAGTCAGATGGCCGATTTTTGATAGCGGATGATCTGGACGTGTGTCCATCAGAAACAGTACATTTGTAAGAATGGATGTCATGAACTGCTATATATTATGACTTTTGAACACTATTAAGGTAAATACAGTGTTTGTTCTCTATCAAAATCTTTCATTTGCTAACCATGCCTATCAGTAGTTAGTGCCTTCAGTAGTTTGAATCTCTTATTTAGCAGGCATTAGTGGCGCTCGCTGTATTGCAGTAGTTCGAGTAACGAAGATTTTTGTGAGGTAAGTGATTTGTGTATAGGTTAAAGTTAGTCAGGGCCATCATTCTTTTGTAGGGATTATTGAAAGTCAGATTGCATTGCGCTAAAAATATTGTGTGTCAGTTTCGTGTTGATCAGAATAAGTGAAGAAAGTAGTGTCTGAGTACGTTCAGTTTTGCTCAGCTGTTTGAAAATCAAATAATGTAAGAGATTTATCAGCACAGTAATTCATTAATTTTTGTAAGGGGACGTTTCATAAGTTCTTAGAATCTGCATGGGCGTTTGACTGCGTGCTTGAGAAGCTGGTTAATTTTCTCTTTTATGAAGTTTCCTAATTTTGTATCAACTCCCTCACAAGTCACGTGCGCCAGCGTTCCCGCCCAGTTTTGACAGAATGTACACGTTAAATATGTTAGGGGAACACCTTATTATATCGATTCGTTAATGTTTGAGGTGATTTACTTAGGTATTAAGATTTTAGAAATAAATTCCTAATTCAATAGTAATTAACTTGCAAATGTTCATAAACGTGACAAATGTTTGTATGTCAGGCGCTTCTGTTCGAGAGGAAATTTCCTTCTGTAATAGCAGGGTTCCCAACGGTTCGCTGTTTTCCAGTGGCACCTTTGGTGCAGTGGTTGCGTGTTGCCACATTCGTTCCCCGTGATGAACGTTTCCTGTTACAGGTGTATGGCCTTGCCTTGAGATCTTACAGACGTGTACCAGGCGCTTGTCGACTAACAATTAATTTGAAGTTTCTATAATGGCTTTTTTGTATTTGGCGATATGCGTTCGATTCCCAAGATCTGCTATAGTGTAACTGAGAAACCCATCACGCAAGTGTGAAATCATTCAGATATCAAATCATTTCACCCCACATTTGCCGGTAGACGTATTAAAGGGCAGTCATACAATTTTAACTAACATTTCGAAAACATCAAGCTGCGACCGTGGAACCTGGCGGTGGTGTTACTAATTGTCTACGTGTTTACCCTCAAATATGACGACTTCTCCCGAACGATGACTGATTTGGCGGAGATTCTGAGTCGTACAAGTCTGCATTTTGGCTATTCTGCAAATGTTCCATCTCGTGAATCACTTAGTTGTCATTCTGGTAATGGCTGCGACACAATGGTTTCTCCATCCAAGGAAAGAACAGTAATTGACTGGGTACCTTGTGAGAAGAATCCGGGCGCTGAGGCAAACTTTGACAGCCTAAGGAGCAGCATGCGTGCCTGTGTCCTGTATAAAATACGTTGCGCCTAACCACCCGGCAACCAACGATACAGCCAAGGAGGCGGTTACATAACTCGCAGGCGCCACCCTTGCAACAGACATGCTACTCGGCCACAATCCGCCCAGCCATCGGATGACATCCCAGACTCCGGTAGATGTCTGTGGCTCCAAGGACCTTTCCTCGTCCGAGGGACACGTGAGTGAAAGTAGTGCCTACGGTATCCTGGCGCGCAGCCTGTAGTAAGTGCGGCACTCGAGCCACAACGAGGTCTTCACTCCGAGTGGTCTTCCTGGGCAGGCTCCCGATGTAGTAGCCATCCCATCAATCAAGAACTCACTTTGGAGCTGCCATAACGTCGGCGCCGATTTCCATCTCAGTGATTAGCTGGGGGACTTGTAAGAATTCTGATGCTTGTTTCATTAGTGTTACACCGGACTGGCCCGTATTTTCTCGGACTGGAACTTTGGTTCCGGACTGTCCTTATGGGCTTTGTACTGATCCTAAGTTCACAGTTACTACATTATTCTTTGGACTGTCGCATCGGGAGTTTTCTAGTGTAGTGCATTGTGTTTCACTAGGTTCGGTGAAGCTACAGGGTGTTTCAAAAATGACCGGTATATTTGAAACGGCAATAAAAACTAAACGAGCAGCGATAGAAATACACCGTTTGTTGCAATATGCTTGGGACAACAGTACATTTTCAGGCGGACAAACTTTCGAAATTACAGTAGTTACAATTTTCAACAACAGATGGCGCTGCAAGTGATGTGAAAGATATAGAAGACAACGCAGTCTGTGGGTGCGCCATTCTGTACGTCGTCTTTCTGCTGTAAGCGTGTGCTGTTCACAACGTGCAAGTGTGCTGTAGACAACATGGTTTATTCCTTAGGATTTTTCTGGTGTTGGAATTCCACCACCTAGAACACAGTGTTGTTGCAACAAGACGAAGTTTTCAACGGAGGTTTAATGTAACCAAAGGACCGAAAAGCGATACAATAAAGGATCTGTCTGAAAAATTTCAACGGACTGGGAACGTGACGGATGAACGTTCTGGAAAGGTAGGGCGACCGCGTACGGCAACCACAGAGGGCAACGCGCAGCTAGTGCAGCAGGTGATCCAACAGCGGCCTCGGGTTTCCGTTCGCCGTGTTGCAGCTGCGGTCCAAATGACGCCAACGTCCACGTATCGTCTCATGCGCCAGAGTTTACACCTCTATCCATACAAAATTCAAACGCGGCAACCCCTCAGCGCCGCTACCATTGCTGCACGAGAGACATTCGCTAACGATATAGTGCACAGGATTGATGACGGCGATATGCATGTGGGCAGCATTTGGTTTACTGACGAAGCTTATTTTAACCTGGACGGCTTCGTCAATAAACAGAACTGGCGCATATGGGGAACCGAAAAGCCCCATGTTGCAGTCCCATCGTCCCTGCATCCTCAAAAAGTACTGGTCTGTGCCGCCATTTCTTCCAAAGGAATCATTGGCCCATTTTTCAGATCCGAAACGATTACTGCATCACGCTATCTGGACATTCTTCGTGAATTTGTGGCGGTACAAACTGCCTTAGACGACACTGCGAACACCTCGTGGTTTACGCAAGATGGTGCCAGGCCACATCGCACGGCCGACGTCTTTAATTTCCTGAATGAATATTTCGATGATCGTGTGATTGCTTTGGGCTATCCGAAACATACAGGAGGCGGCGTGGATTGGCCTCCCTATTCGCCAGACATGAACCCCTGTGACGTCTTTCTGTGGGGACACTTGAAAGACCAGGTGTACCGCCAGAATCCAGAAACAATTGAACAGCTGAAGCAGTACATCTCATCTGCATGTGAAGCCATTCCGCCAGACACTTTGTTAAAGGTTTCGGGTAATTTCATTCAGAGACTACGGCATATTATTGTTACGCATGGTGGATATGTGGAAAATATCGTACTATAGAGTTTCCCAGACCGCAGCGCCATCTGTTGTTGAAAATTGTAACTACTGTAATTTCGAAAGTTTGTCTGCCTGAAAATGTACTGTTGTCCCAAGCATATTGCAACAAACGGTGTATTTCTATCGCTGCTCGTTTAGTTTTTATTGCCGTTTCAAATATACCGGTCATTTTTGAAACACCCTGTATATACTACATTGATGTTAATTCTTTATTCAAGAAGTGATCTTTTCATTCAGGCCTTCTGCCTACATATATATGGTGCTGTTATTTCCATACTCGAGAAGAGACATTCTGTTAATACTGTATATTCTTATTCAAGAAGCCATTGCCTTCCTAAAGTAATTATTTCTTACATTGGAGAAGACGTATTCTTTCTTTGTTAGTTAACGTTCCTCTACAAAATTTACGCAAACATTTGTTGTCCACCAAAAGGCGGACACACCAAAAACTATTGTATAATATTCCAATTCAGCATTGGATGTGTGCTGCTTGATACAGTCACGTCGATTAAATATCTACGCATAAGAGTCCAAAGTGGTATGAAATGGAACGGGTGTGGAAGGTCAGTAGTAGGGAAGGCTATTTGTCGATTTCTGATTTCTGGCCCGGCCGGCGTGGCCGAGCGGTTCTAGGCGCTACAGTCTGGAACCGCGCGACCACTACGGTCGGAGGTTCGAATCCTGCCTCGGGCATGGATGTTTGTGATGTCCTTAGGTTAGTTAGGTTTAACTATTTCTAAGTTATAGGGGACTGACGACCTCAGCAGTTAAATCCCATAGTGCTCAGAGCCATTGGAACCATTTGATTTCTGGAAGCATTCTACGAAAGTGTAGTTCATCTGTAAAGGAGGCCGCGTATAGAAGTCTAATGCGGCACCTTCTTGAGTACTGCTGGAATACTTAGGATCCCTTCCCTCCAAGATCAGTTTAGAGGAACACATCGAAGCATTTCAGAGGTGTGCTGCTACATTTGTTATCGGTTGGTTCTATTAATATGCGAGTATTACGGAAATGGTCCAGTGAACTTAAATGGGTATCCGTGAAGGTCAGGCGTCGTTGTACTCGCGAAATATTGGTAACGAGCCGCGCGGGGTAGCCGCGCGGTCTCGGGCGTCTTGTTACGGTCCGCGCGGCTCCCCCCGTCGTAGGTTCGAGTCCTCCCTCGGGCATGTGTTGTCCATAGCGTAAGTTATTTTCAGTTAGATTAAGTAGTGTGTAAGCTTAGGGACCGAGGACCTACGCAGTTTGGTCCCATAAGATCGTATCTCACACACACACACACACAAAAAGATACTGCTATCGAAGTATAGTGAACGGGCATTTGCGACAGCTCGCAGAACGATTCTACTGCCACCAACGTACGCTTCACATAAGGACCGCGAAGACAAGAGCAGAGAAATTAGAGTTTTTACGGAGGTACAAAGTAGTTTTTCCCTCGATCCATTTGCTAGCGGAACAGGAAAAGGAATACTAGTAGTGTTAGAAGCTACCTTCCGCCATGCACCATCTGGTGGCTTGCTGAGTATGTATGCAGATGTAGGTGCAGGAGATTTCGGAAGTATGTTCCTATGGTCATTCACTCCTTGTGAGCATAATCTGTTGGGATCACACCACGGCAGTCTCGAACAACGCTCAGTATTACCCAGTCTATTACAATAATAGTAATTCCGAGTGAGTCATCGGTCAGGTGCAGCTCTTTCAGTTGGACGCCATATCTGCAACTTGTCTGTCCCTAACCTACCCCAGTAATGTTACCGGGGAGAGGGGACCTACAGCTTAACGTGAAATCCGAACCACGCGTCGTTCCTGGCGTATCTTCACAATACTGAGAGGTGGAAGTTGATGGCTAGGTCTCCTCCTTCTTCGTTGGTGGTGAATGCCACGTTTCCACTTCTTGCTTTGTTCGTTTCTATCAGTCGCATAGCGATGCATCCAGAATTCCTCCATTGTGTTTAGGAAGCCTGAAAACGTCACCTGCGTTATCTGACACAGTTGCAACATTTCCGCTGTTGCCTCGGCTCCGTGATCTTTCTTGAATTGGCGTGAACGGTTGTGGAGCGCAGCGGGCGGCGCCCTTTGTTACGTTCATAATATCGTGCAAGGAGTTGAAAACTGATGCATTACTGATTTTCACTTTCTTCAATGTCTCCTCGTTTGTGATTCGTCAGTCTTCGAGCGGCATGCCCTCCACTTCACTTGTGGCTGCCTGGTCTATTCCGCCAATTAGATCTTCGTTATTCAGCTGCCGTACCATCTAACAAGTGTTTTATGTGCTGGTGTATTGTTACCTTATGCTTACCCCAATTAAACATTGGTAGTTGCAATGTTGTTCAAATGCAGAATAAAAATACCGCATGACACTCTACTGTATCGAAGGACTGTGTCATTGAGTTGGGCTCCCCTTGCAGCGTGTTGCGGTACTGGGGAGCGGGGATTTCAGTGTGTACCACGACTGTAGACATGCATCTAAGATAAAACTTAATAACGCAACCTTTTGTTTCCTAGGTGATAATTGAAACTTTATGGACGACCATTGTAGAATCGCTGGTTTATTGACTAATTGACTGATTTATTACTTAACGTATAGCATGGTTATCTGGGAGACCCCGATTGGTAGGTTCAGCCACCTTGTTGGCAAGGTTCTTCTTTCCTTTGCACACAATGGCACCTTTACTTCGCGAGGTATGAATTGTGTGTTAATGGTATTTGTTGAGTGTAGGTGACTGTAGTGAGTGTGTATAGTGTGATATTGTGTATACCTTGTGTGATGACTGAAGGCAGAAAGTGAAACTGATGCTGGGACATATCTTACTCCTCCTGTATAGCACCAGACTGGCTCCTGGGCGAAACGTCCCTATCCCTCAGACGGATAACCACCAATAGCTACAAAGTGCCCTCTCTTTATAACAATTTAGACGGTTTCTGTCTGGTTAATCCTGGAGTGGGAAAGAAATTATGGCTGTATACTCTTATGTTTTACTGTTTCCTGAACTTAATTTTTAAATGTTTGTTTGCGCAACTGATTTTCTTGTTAATATTTATTCATGCGATGATGTTATTTGATTGCAGTAAGATGTAGTGGGTTATCTGCGATGTGAAGATTTTAATCTTGAATTCTGAAATTCCGAAATCTTTATCTTAGTGTTATGCTATATCTTATATTTTGAAGTAGTATTGTGCTCTGGGTTACCATCGAGGTGATAGTGAGCTCCGCTTGAGTGCGTTGATGTTTTCTTAACGTTTATTCGTCGGTAACTATGTAATAATAAACCTACAATTATTCCTTTTGAGTTATCGTTTATTATTTCCAATACGTTTTTGGCGCCAGCTGTTATCAAACAACCTTACCATTCCTTGCACCATGTTATTTCACTCTACTCACCTGTTTGTCAAAATAAAACTTGTTCTATATTTTCCTTATTATACAGACAGGCTCATCTCATGCTTTGAGTATTTTATCTAAAATTGTTAGTGGTAGCAATATTGCTGCAACACTCCCACGTCTTTCGCCGTCGTTCTCTCTTAGGTTCACCACGCTCAAAGTCCTAAGCCTCTATTTCTGTGTTGTGACGCTATCTTGGCGTCTCTTCTCGCGGTTTAGAGTCTCAACGTCGCACGCTATGCTTTTCACCGATTGCACTACATTACTTCACGTGGCTTGCCGACGATTACGATATTCTCCCAAACAATTCCCTTTTCTTATCAAACTTCTACGTAAAACTGAGGCTGGATTCAGGGCAAATTAACTATTCATTTACCCACACTAAAGTCATAATTATTTTTCAGTTAATGAAAAGGCAAGGTAACTGAGCCTTGACGCGACCTATCGGCAAATCGTAGCTGTCTTCCGGGCAAAGATTGTGGTGCGCGGAACGGGTAAGCTTTATGGCGCGCGTGTGCTGGAGAAGGGGCATTCTGACACTAGGACGCGAAGCGAGGCGGAAGGAGCTGACAAAGGAAACTCCCCATTGCACCCCATCAGATTTAGAAATAAAATGGCCCAGTGGATAGCCCCTGAAAACCTGAACACAGATCAAGCATGAAAATAGGAGCAAGTTGTACTAGAATGTGAAAAAAAGCAAAATAGAAAGAGCGGAAAGTCCAGGTTCAAGATACGCAACACAGAACGAGTTTGAATAGCCACAGTGTTGGGCAGCAAAGCGGGAAATCCGTATTCAAGTCTCCCTCGTGCCCCATTTTTTTCACAAATTTATGATCTGTCCGTCCGGTCATTGACGTGCCTCTTTTACTTCTGTAGTATTGGCAGTCATGGTATACACTGCATACAGAGTATGACTCATGTGATAAGGGTATATTACCGTCGCAAGTAAATGTGGCGAATAGTGAGAGCAGGCGAAATGATATTCTCACAGAAAGGAAAACAACAAATAAACGGGTGTGAACCATGTTACAACAAAGGAATTCAAGAGCCAAAACTTCAAAAACGGATCGCAGGAGTCATATAGCATGTGGTGCTTGTGTAGAACAAATAGGAGATGTATAAATCTGGAGGTCCCTTCGTTCCACCTCGCTGTTGCAAACGGACGTTACAACTCGACACGGACACAAATCTGAATACAGCGAACAGACGCATCAGCCTCCCCGTATTGCAAGTGTTCCCGTTTTAGCGACACTTGTGTCCACTCTGAGGTGCTCTATGCATGATAGATCACAATGCCCGTGCCTACCTGACCGTTAATCTGCAGGTGCCGTATTAACGTTGGTGATTACTTTCTGTGCTGCGGATATTGATTTTACTGTTGTATTTGTGCATCTTAAACTATGTAACCGAGCGGGCCCATTTGCTTGAGGACACTCTATTGTGTATCTTGAATCCTTTTCACGGGATTAGCAGGTAGAATAGTAAAGTATTCACGCTAGGGTGTACTCGTTTAATTGTTATAACAGTGTGAGCGAGCCTGCTTAAATTTTCTGGCATTTTCTGCTACATTTGTACTCTTTCTTCTCCCGTGTATAATTTTGTCATCTGACCGCTTTCTGGAGCTCCTTACGAGTCCTTTACTATTCTGGGGGAAGGAGAGGCAGATTACATCTTAAAACTAATTATTCATTGTTTTGTGTCATCGTTGCCACTGTAGAGTCTTGTACCAGGGGAAGCAAGGTGAGGATGTTGTTTGGTGGCCAGTACCCTCTTTCTATAACTGCACACATGTATTAAGAGGGTTCTTTATTCACAAGAGCAAGAAGCTACTTATCTGTAAGCAAGTTGTTATGGTACAGCCTCTTCCGTAATAGTCCACGTTAGCCTCACTGCTGGTGAATTAAAAGTCCCGCTGTAAACACTACACTGTCATAGAGGGTGACATCAACTGACAGATACCAACTAGAATAGTGACTGAGACTGCGACTGATTCCGTTTGTGACTGGGCTGACTGTCTGTGACTGACTGACCCCTCCGGTCCGCGGCGGCGATCTAAATACTGGCTGTCGAGAGGGCGTTGGCGGCGCATTGCTTGCGACTCTGTCTTTGGCCCCTCTCCTGATAGGCGCAATTGATACAGCGTTATTATCGATCTTCTTGCAACTTCTTTGCCGACCGGTGTGCTCGCGAAAGTTTATGCCAGCACACATTGCGTTCTTGGCACGCGCTCCTGAAGATTTTGTTTCATCGACGTGTCCTAAGCTGAACTCACTCCCAGTATTGTGGTTCTACATCTACATTTACATTTATACTCCGCAAGCCACCCAACGGTGTGTGGCGGAGGGCACTTTACGTGCCACTGTCATTACCTCCTTTTTCTTTTCCAGTCGCATATGGTTCGCGGGAAGAACGACTGTCTGAAAGCCTCCGTGCGCGCTCTAATCTCTCTAATTTTACATTCGTGATCTCCTCGGGAGGTATAAGTAGGGGGAAGCAATATATTCGATACCTCATCCAGAAACGCACCCTCTCGAAACCTGGACAGCAAACTACACCGCGATGCAGAGCGCCTCTCTTGCAGAGTCTGCCACTTGAGTTTGCTAAACATCTCCGTAACGCTATCACGGTTACCAAATAACCCTGCGACGAAACGCGCCGCTCTTCTTTGGATCTTCTCTATCTCCTCCATCAACCCGACTAGGTACGGATCCCACGCTGATGAGCAATACTCAAGTATAGGTCGAACGAGTGTTTTGTAAGCCACCTCCTTTGTTGATGGACTACATTTTCTAAGGACTCTCCCAATGAATCTCAACCTGGTACCCGCCTTACCAACAATTAATTTTATATGATCGTTCCACTTCAAATCATTCCGCACGCATACTCCCAGATATTTTACAGAAGTAACTGCTACCAGTGTTTGTTCCGCTATCATATAATCATACAATAAAGGATCCTTCATTCTATGTATTCGCAATACATTACATTTGTCTATGTTAAGGGTCAGTTGCCACTCCCTGCACCAAGTGCCTATCCGCTGCAGATCTTCCTGCATTTCGCTACAATTTTCTAATGCTGCAACTTCTCTGTATACTACAGCAGCATAATCCGCGAAAAGCCGCATGGAACTTCCGACACTATCTACTAGGTCATTTATATATATTGTGAAAAGCAATGGTCCCGTAACACTCCCCTGTGGCACGCCAGAGGTTACTTTAACGTCTGTAGACGTCTCTCCATTGATAACAACATGCTGTGTTCTGTTTTCTAAAAACTCTTCAATCCAGCCACACGGCTGGTCTGATATTCCGTAGGCTCTTACTTTGTTTATCAGGCGACAGTGCGGAACTGTATCGAACGCCTTCCGGAAGTCAAGGAAAGCAGCATCTACCTGGGAGCCTGTATCTAATATTTTCTGGGTCTCATGAACAAATAAAGCGAGTTGGGTCTCACACGATCGCTGTTTCGGGAATACATGTTGATTCCCACAGAGTAGATTCTGGGTTTCCAAAAACGACATGATACTCGAGCAAAAAACATGTTCTAAAATTCTACAACAGATCGACGTCAGAGATATAGGTCTATAGTTTTGCGCATCTGCTCGACGACCCTTCTTGAAGACTGGGACTACCTGTGCTCTTTTCCAATCATTTGGAACCTTCCGTTCCTCTAGTGACTTGCGGTACACGGCTGTCAGAAGGGGGGCAACCTTCAATTAGTATTTAATTCTTTGTGTATTTGTAAGAGAGTATTCTGTGTGTTATTCAAATGTTCTGTTCCTGTGTTGAGGCTAAAGATCAGTGCAGCAGATCGGTTGGGTAGTCAGCGCCAGGCGTGATATTACAGTCCGGCCTGGGCGGCTAAGGTGCTTTGCACTAATTCTGATGTTGCTTTGTTTACGACACCGCTGTTATTCTGTAACTGCTCTTGTTGGTAGCGTTTTATTTTAACGACGGTACAGGTCTTGCAGCCTGTAATCTTTCCCCTTTTGTGTTCCTAATTAGTAAAGTTAATTATCATTCCTGTGAAGTTTAAAAACTGCTTCATAATCCTTGTTGAATTGCATTCATTTTGGGCAATGGTTTGCCATTAGCATTTCAGATGCAGCGGAGTGTGTGCTGATATGAAACTTCCTGGCAGATTAAAACTGTGTGCCGGACCGATAGTCGAACTCCGGACCTTTGCATTTCGCGGCCAAGTGCTCTACCGTCTGAGCTACCCAACCACAACTCACGACCCGTTCTCACAGCTTCTTGCAGAAGTGCTAGTTCTACTAGGTTCGCAGAAGAGCTTCTGTGAAGTTTGCAAGGTAGGAGACGAGGTACTGACACAATTGAAGCTGTGAGGACGGGTCGTGAGTCGTGCTTGGGTAGCTCAGTCGGTAGAACACTTGCCAGCGAAAGAGAAAGGTCCTGAGTTCGAGTTTCAGTCCGGCACAACTGTTAAATTGTTATTTTAAAGCTCTATCGAAGCGTGAAGTCTCTTGCTCTGTATTATCGGAAATATTGTTATCACTACTAAAATTGTTTTAAATATACTTCGAAGACAGCATTTCGGTCTTGTACTGTAGTTTTAAATTAATTGTCTTACGCTGGAGCAGTCAATAAATCGCAGGAAGCGTGTCAGTAACATCGAAGGTTTTCGTAAATGCGGTTTCCTTACCCAGTGTCAAATGCCATCTCATAAGACACTTCCGAGAATTCTGGAATTTAATACAGCATACTAAGACGAAATCTGGTAATCATGACGAACTTTGCTCCTCTTGGAGGTCAAATACCGCGGTGACAATTTCTTCCTCTACCAGGATTCTAACTGGCTTACCTCCGAATCGAGCACCACCGCAAAGGCGTGCTTTATCCACCTCGGCGATGGAGGTAAGCACTCGCGTATTAAACCTCTTGCCCGCCACAAGTACGCATTACTGCCGCGGGAGCACAGAACTGCTAGCAGATAATGTCACGTCACACACAATCGACAACTGTACAAGGGTAGAGGATCGCTGGCGGCCGGCCGGAGTGGCCGTGCGTTTCTAGGCGCTACAGTCTGGAGCCGCGTGAGCGGTACGGTCGCAGGTTCGAATCCTGCCTCGGGCATGGACGTATGTGTGATGTCCTTAGGTTAGTTAGGTTTAAGTAGTTCTAAGTTCTAGGGGATTGATAACCACAGCAGTTAAGTCCCATAGTGCTCAGAGCCATTTGAGCCATTTTGGATCGCTGGCGAGTCACTTGTAAGTGGCAGATCCGTGCCGCAGTACCCGACATGCGGCCCATCTGTTGACGATGAGGGCTGCGCCACGCCGCGCCGCGCGGGGCTTCGCCTTTCGAAGCGATTGCTTATCGATTGCGAGCGCGTTGGGCCGCACAGTATATTCGCCACCCCTCTCCGCCCCCGGCACCACTCAACTCGCCACCCCTCCCCCCCTCCCCACCCTCTCCTCGTACCGAATTCCTGGCGCGCTCCTTCCTCGCCGACTCCACCAGCGGCAGCCGCATCTTTCTACTGGCCTGACCTCAATTTTGAGAAATTCTCCCGGAAGCATCTCGCAAGACAGAGCTAAATCGATTGCTTTGGAGCTCATCTCTGAACTGAATTATTCATTATGTCCCCATGACCTGCCAAGTGTATCGAAGCGATCGCATAACACACACAGTATTTATCATGTACAGTACAAGAAATCGATGGCATACTATAGCAGAAGAGAAGCATCGCTCATGGTATACAGTCTCCATCAAGAAACTTAAAAAAGAACAACCATGTGTTGTAGGCAGAGAGATGGTGTATGAAACACCTTTGGCTGCCGAAACGTCTTCAATGACTGCCGTGCCAGAATCTTAACAAAAACTCTCGCTCAAAACTCAAAGAAATGCTTTTGTATGTCCATCCTATTGACAGGAAAGAGATGGGGGCCCTCCACGCTCGTACCAACGTGGTGACCAAACCAAAGTTTCTACTGTCACCTCCGTCAACAAGTTAGTTATCTAATAGGTGCCTGCCTGTGTGGCTGAGCGGTTCTAGGCGCTACAGTCTGGAACCGCGCGACCGCTACGGTCGCAGTTTCGAATCCTACCTCAGGCATGGATGTGTGTGATGTCCTTAGGTTAGTTAGGTTTAAGTAGTTCTAAGTTCTAGGGGACTGATGACCTCCGAAGTTAAGTCCCATAGTGCTCAGAGCCATTTGAACCAATCTAATAGGTGGATCACAGGATGCTGGGCTGTGATGTTATCCGTGCGTCTGGGTAAGACTACGCATTAACACGGTCCATCAGGTGATAGAGAGTGGACGTAACGTGAATGAGGGTTGCAATTTGGAGAGCAGAGGGAAAAAAAGTGCCAAGGCTCGTGCCGTGGGAAAAAAACCTCTGCGGCAGTGGGATGGGTAGTAAGAGCGGTAGTGGCTTACTAGCTGCGATAGTTCGTGCAAGGTTGGGTTTGTTAGTATGGGTATCATGCATCATTACCGTGGCAGGCGATGGCGATGTATCCGAGTTTGCTGCAGCCGCTGCATTCCTGGAACAATCAAGATCGTTATATAGTAGTGGGAGATGGGCCATAGATCATCTCACTGTGCTGGAGGTGTGTGGAGCTTGTCTGCATGTAGTGTACGGTACGGCTTCGCTGCGTGGTGCCAGTTACTCGGCAAGTGTGTTCCATGTGGATATCTAGTAGTGGTGTCTGATTAACAGGGGCTCGCCTGTACCGTTGTGTTTGCGTGGCCATAGATGTTAGGTCCTTACAAGTACGTCTTTTGGTCTTTTATGTTTCCATCTGTGGTTGTGGTCATTGTTCCCCAGATTCAGAATAAACGGGTTCTGCGAATGTCTGGAGTTTCTGTACAGTCTTGTGGTGAGTTTGTGGATTACCTCCGTGAGAGTCTCAAGTTGGTATTCCCGGTGAAGGTCCGCGATGCGTGTGTATCGTGGAGCATTGCTTATGATTTTGAGTACTTTGTTTTGTATGATTTGCAGACGGCACAGGCGTGTGGGCGCAGCGTATCCCCAGACAGGAGCTGCGTACGTCATCAGGGGTCGGATAAGTGTCATGTACATGGACCTCGACACCCTTCTGTTCAGTGTGCTACACCTGTTGAGCATAGGGTAGAGCTGTTTGAGCCTCGCGCTTACTCGGTTGGTCACGTGTTGTATATAGTCCCAGTGCATGTACAGTTATAGGTCTGCAGTATCGGTGTTTGCGCAGTTTCTTCGGTCTTCTAGTGAACAGAGCGGTGACGCCGACGCTGACGCTAGGCATACGGGCCTGATCCTTGGCCCGAGGTACGGAGTCTAAGCTTAGTATAGCTGTTCCTTCAAGATCCTCATGGGTTGGAATGGTGTTGCCTCTCGTTCTGGATGGTCCTTGTGTGTTGCCTGGTCGTAGATCCTGGTTGCCAGCATGCAGGCATGCTGGCGGTGACGTTGGAAGTTCCTGTGGTACTAGGTGTTCTTCCCATCTCGCGCTATGTTGTTCAGCGCGGACTCCAGCTCGGGTGTAAGCTTTCTGTCTCCATCTCCAACTTCTTTCTTCAGCCGCGCGACCGCGTCCTCCAAGATGAAGCCCCAGTCCCGCGGCGTGAAGATCGGGTTGGAGTTTATGGTGTGGAGGTCCTTCTTCGTGAAGAATTCGAGCATAATTGCCCGATATCCGCCACGAAGCTCGAACGGCCGGTGTGGAAGCGGTGGCTTCCGTTTCCCTTCCGCATGCGCGAAAAGGTACGGTTTTCGTTGGACGTTGTACCGCCCATCCCGCACCATGGTCGCGATCTTCTTCAGGACCGCTGGGAAGTTGGTGACGTCCGGGAAAGGGATGGTTTCGGAGTACATCCCTCCCCCCTCTTGCTCAATTGCTGCTGCTGCTTCTTCTTCTCCACAGACGGCTGTGGCGGCGGCGGCGGCGGCGGCGGCGGGACCGGCTGCACCACGTCCATGGGCGTCTCCCCGGTTTCCTGTATTGCTACAAGTTCCGGGGCGACGTCCGTTTGCGTGGCCACGTCCACCCCAGCTTGTCGTACCACCATGGGGGTGGCATCGGGGGCGGGTGGCTTCTTTTGCAGCGTCCTTATTTCTTCCCGCAATTCTTGCAGCTGCCGGTGAAGACCGACGATCTCCTTCTGCGTTGCCGCTCTCTCTGCCGCCATCGCGGCTTTGAGGGCGGCCACAGCGTCGTCGGTGGCGGCGCTGGGCGGGACTGCGGCCGCCCCGTTTCCCCCTTTGGGAGGGGGTGGCGGGACGGCTGCCTCTTCTTCATGTACCGCTTTCTTGGCGGTAGGTGTCCGCTGCTTCAGGTATGCGCAGCTGCGTGCGTTTGCGGCCGCCGCAGTTAACGGACGTTGGCGCGACGTGTGGTGGCTTGTCGCAGTCGCGTGTATCATGTGCCTTTGCACATTTTGAACATGCGACTGCGTCCCTACACGTCCTGGCGACGTGTCCCATCTTCTGGCAGCGGTAGCACTGCCTCTTGTGCTGCGGTCGGCTGCGCTTCTTCTTGTCGCTGCCGCGGCCGTCTCCTGCCAGCGTGAGCAGAAGCTTTGCCACAGTAGCAAGTTTGCCTCCCTTTCCGCGTCCGGACATGGTGTTGGGCTAGTAGAAATGATGAACATAGCGGCTACGCACTTGTCGACGTTTACTCTAAGACGCCATTTCTCCAACCAAGGCTCAGCCACTCTGAGTGCGGTCTGTAAGCTTTACGTAATGTTTGATGGTTTCCAATCTTGCGTGAGGATTGCTGTGTCATCCGCGTAGATTGCCATCATTGTGTTGTGTGTGGTTGGGAGATCGTTTATGTAGAGGTTAAGCCCGCATCTCGTGGTCGTGCGGAAGCGTTCTCGCTTCCCACGCCCGGGTTCCCGGGTTCGATTCCCGGCGGGGTCAGGGATTTTCTCTGCCTCGTGATGGCTGGGTGTTGTGTGCTGTCCTTAGGTTAGTTAGGTTTAAGTAGTTCTAAGTTCTAGGGGACTTATGACCACAGCAGTTGAGTCCCATAGTGCTGAGAGCCATTTTGTAGAGGTTAAACAGTAGGGGCCATAGGATGCTTCCTTGGGGTACCGTGTCCTGTTGATTGTTTTCCCTGCACGTCAGTGTTGAAACTCCTGTCTGTGAGGTATGAGTGTATGAGACGCACCAGCCCGTCGGGGAATCCCGCGTCGCTGAGTTTGCGAATGAGGCCGTTGTGCCATAGACGGTCGAAAGGAGGTCTTGGGGACGACGGCCGCTTACTGCTGTGAGAAAATGAAACGCCTACAGCCGTCCTTACGAATTTATTTATTTTGTAGCTACCAGTTTTGACTCTTCAGTACGCCATCTTCAGGCTGCAGTTGATGCTGTTGCTGCTGTCGGTGATGCTGAAAGGAATCGTGTCAATCCCATGAGAATCAACTACTGCCCGAGGATGACACATTGAAGCACTGAAACTGGTAGCTACAAAAGAAATAAATTCGTAAGGACGGCTGTAGGCGTTTCATTTCCTCAGAAAGAAATTGTGATCATATGTCAAGTCTTTTCAGTGGCACCATAATGTCCAGACACTCATGGATGGCACAGAAACAGAAATTAAGGGTAGTAAAGAAAATTCAGCAATAATAAACTATATTTCCCAGTATTCCCAAACAAAGGAAGATACAGAAGTACTACCGTAGTTAAATACTCGCACACTGCTAATTTGAAAAGGTTTCTGGGCCAGAATATGAAGCTGAGTTACTTCTGATTTTAACCATAATATACAGTAGCTCAAACATAAAACTGAACTAAAAGGTTGGAAGAAAGCACAGTTCACTTACGTCTTCAAGAAGGATAGTAGAATTGACCCCGAAATCTATCCTGTTTCATTGACGTTCATCTGATTTAGAATCAGATGTATTTGAGTAAAAATTGTATTCAAATTGTACGTCCGTGATATCGGACGTGTCGAAGCAACATAACTTTTCTTGTTCAGCATGTTCGGCATTGTCGACACAGAGACACATGGCGTCCACAGTAATCATAAAGCATCATTTGAACAAAATTTCAGCACCATGTTAGGTACCCCCTGTTTTCAAACGACATTTTATTTTCTTATTTTCCACAACGAAGTGCTCGGATGAAAATGAATATAAGTCAGGGAGGTACTCTTCCTTCCATAGTGTTAAATCTATACGTCGAGGAAGAAATAAGATAGGTTCAAGAGTGGGTCTAAATCTCGTGAAAGGATATAAATCATAAGATACACTGATGGTATTATCATCCTCGGTGAAAGTGGGAAAGTGGAGAAGAATTACAGGATGTGTTGAATGAAATGAACAGTCTAATGAGAAAAGAATGTAGAGTGAGAGTAAACCGAAGATAGACGAAAGTAATGAGAGGTAGCAGAAACGAGGACAGCGAGAAACTTAACATCAGCGTTGATGGTCACGAAGTAGATGAAGTTAAGGAATTCTACTACCTAGGCAGCAAAATAACCAATGACGGACGGACCAAGGAGGACATCAAAAGCAGACTACCACGGGAAAAAATGGACATTAATTGCCACGAGAAGTCTTCTAATATAAAAAATATTCCTGAATTTGAGGACGAAATTTCTAATACTCTATGTTTGGGGCACTGAACTATATGGCAGTGAAACATGGATTGTGGGAAAACTGGAACAGAAGAGCATCGAAGCATTTGAGATGTGGTGCTACAGGAGAATACTGAAAATTAGGTGGACTTATAGGGTAGGAAGTGAGGAGGTTCTGCGCAGAAATGGCGAGGAAAGGAATATATGGAGAACACTGACAAGAAGAAGGAACAGAATTATAGGACATCAGGGAATGACTTCCATCGTAGACTTTTAGAAAGAGCTATAGAGAGTGAAAATTTTAGAGGAAGACAGAGATTGGAACACACCCAGAAAATATTTGAGAACATGGGTTGCAAGTGCTACTCTGAGAGGAATTCGTGATGTGTTGCATAAAACCAATCAGAACACCGACGAAAACAGAAAAAAACAGATTTACATTTTATAACGTGTCTGCACATATCAGTAACATTCATTGAGGTCAGCCGCTACTGCAAAGCGCATGGCAGGAAGTAAGATTTCAAGTCGTACGCTAGTTGCCAGTGGACTATGGGGTGAGGCGCTTAGGCTAGCTGTGAAAAAGACAGTTACACTAGCTCACGATGCACCGTTAAATCACAGCCATTCTGGTGCGAAGCAGGTGATTTTGTTGAGTACATATTTAATAATAAAAGCCACGTTTCCTCTATAGATATTAGGAGAAGCCTACTGCTCATAAGCAGTTTCTTACAACAATATTACAACGCAAGGAAGCAACCGTTTTGATAAGTACATGAACGATGATTAAGGTAACGAAGATGTACGAACAGCTACGATATTTCACGGTAGTAAGTACGAGATCTAGAGTTGTCGCCATAGTCACCAATCGCCGATAGGATGCCATCCGAACTAGTTCTCTCATAAGACCATGCCCTCAAGAAATTGCTAGATTCGAGTTCATAAGCGATGTATTGTTTTATTATCAAATTAGGTGTTTTCGTAAATAAACACATCATAATGAGATACACGAACATGATTTAAAGTAATATAGTTTTCCGCATTATCATTTAGGAATTACAGGATATAGAATTGCACTTTCCAGGGAATCTAATGGCGCTGATACTGCTGCTGCGAGGGACATAAACTACGAGAGGTTTGCCGCGAAACGGCTATGAGGAAACCCTTCGCGACGACTAACTAAGACAGCCCCGGGACGTCTTGTCTTAAACTCTGCAAATTTCGGATGTAAAAATGCGACCAGACATACTGTACGCCTCTTATGACGTCTTCTACTGACTAACTAAACTGAGATACTGCGGGTAGGGGATCTTGCATTTGGCATCCCTTGCGTGGGAAAATCCGATCTCATTTGGATAACCTACGGTGGAAAGAACTATTTATTACAAATTTGTGTTGAGAAGAGGAGTTGTAGTTCGACAGCAAGTGCAATGAAAAAAAGCGGGAAGTGAGCAATAAATTTTAAAGGTGACTGAAATTTATGGTATACAGAGTGCGGCCGCGCGGGATTAGCCGTGCGGTCAGGGGCGCTGCAAAATGGCTCTGAGCACTATGGGACTTAAGGGGCTCCGGAACGCCCTATACTTGCAATGTTAAAATAACGCTTATAAATTACATATTTCCTCACAAAGTATTTGAGGTAGGAAGTTGAACTTTTTACAGATTATTTATTGGAATATAGGCTACAACTTAACACAGGGATTTTACAAAATTTTAGTTCAGTTATTAAAGATGATTTTTTTTCAATTGTAATGAAAATTCACAACATTTTTTTGCAATTTTTTATTTATATATTCAAAAATATACCTTTTTTGGAAAAAGGCTGTGTTAAATTATGCAGAAGGTACTGTGTAACATTTACTGAAAGTTTGAAACAAATATGTTTGGAAGATCCTTAGAAAACATGTAATTAGTATGAGAAAATAAAAGTTTTGGGAATCGAGCGACAAAGATTGGATTAACTTTTTAGTGGATTCCAGGTCCATAGGATGGATTATCTTCATCCTCTGCAAACTCCTCCTCCAGCTTCCTCTTGTTCCTCCTCCTGTTTACTCTTGCTTGTATTTCTAGACTCTTTACAGCCGTGTCTGCAGCCCGAAGGCGTTCCTTGTCTAAAGCAAGCATCGCTCGTTGTTGTGTTCGTAGATTTTGCTACCATTTTCTTCAGTTGCAGTTACTGCAACACTGTTCCAAAAGGTGGTCATGTATGAACACTTATCACATTTCAGTTGTATTTCACTAGCAAGTCCTACGTGCTTTATTATGGAGAGTTCCAGACCAACTTCACTACAATGAATACATCTTACACAGTTTGAAAAAATTCCTTTGAGAACCGACATATCAAATATTTCATTCACATCCGATTCGCCCATAAAACATTCATAGTTTTCACTCATTGTACCAAGCTTCTTCTGTGAAGTATTTTCTTTCGCACTTTGACTGCTATGGGCAGGTGTACTTGAGAGGTTAGGTTCACTCACTTGGTTATCGTCTTTATTGTTTACAGTAATAACACATACCTTTGGCTTTCCAATATTTCTCCTTTTCTTAAAAGCCTTCAGAGGATTTCTAATAACTTTACTTTTACTCATTATTATACTTCAACAAAACAGAGACTCAAGAAACAGAATTAATTACGAATATTTTCGAGATAACGACAGAGTAGATAAACATGAGGCAATCGACAATCACACCAGCGATATATATTGAACCATCACAGGTTAGCCACAACACATACTTTATCTCACATCACTAAAATGTACCTGATGAACACGGACGTTAATAATAACACCATTTGACAGCACTTTAACAGCGCCACAGTGGATCACGCCCATGTAGAACACATTTCAAAAAAAATTTAAAAATAGTTGTAGTCTTCGGAATTGAATAAATTATATATCTATTAAAAGGTAATAGTCTGCAGATTCAGAAAACGCAAAAAAGTAAAAATTGAACTTTTCATGATTTTGAGCCTTTCCGGAGCCCCTTAACAGCTGAGGTCATCAGTCCCCTAGAACTTAGAACTACTTAAACCTAACCAACCTAAGGACATCACACACATGCATGCCCGAGGCAGGATTCGAACCTGCGACCGTACCGGTCGCTCGGTGCCGGACTGAAGCGCCTAGAACCGCTCGGCCACTCCGACCGGCAGGGGCGCTGCAGTCATGGACTGTGCGGCTAGTTCCGGCGGAGGTTCGAGTCCTCCCTCGGGCATGGGTGTGTGTGTTTGTCCCTAGGATGATTTAGGTTAAGTAGTGTGTAAGCTTAGGGACTGATGACCTTAGCAGTTAAGTGCCATAAGATTTCACACACATTTGAACAAACAGAGTGCGAAAAATATGTCGCGAGTCGTAATAGGTCTGTGTAGTGGAAATACAGTTCGCGTTTAAGAATTACGAACATTTCGCTAATGAAATTTAGCGGACAGTCGTCGAAAGATATCGAAGTGGAGCTCAGCGTAGCGACAGAGAAGGGATGCGCTGGAGGCGTACACTCAGAGGTCCGCAGATCGAAGCACGGACGATACGCCGGAGGCTTATGTAGACCATAGGCCACTGATACATACTTAAAGTAAGTTAAAATTCATTTCGAGTATATAAAGGTTGTATTAATGATCATGCAATGTGGCTCGGAAGCGGCAGAGTTCAGTGCTGCGTGCAGCAAACCTGCACGCGGCACGGGACTTCCGTGGGCAGACAGTACCTTGCACTTCGCCACTCCTACAAGCAATGTGGCCAGCGAACACACATCATGGTGTTATGATAGGGCTTATGTGGATCTTTTGATAATGTCAGAAACTGGTCGCCATTTAAATAAAAACAAACTTCTCTACAACTTCGACCGTTTTGTAATTTCATTGACTTCCACTTCTGTTGACGACTCTCCATCCGAGATAACATGTTGTTTCCGTCCTATCAAGGAATATTCAATCCAGTCACGAAAGCTCCGTCTACATATTTTCTTGTGAATTATAAATAAAAATATTGCCATCACGATTGGGCAAGCGTAGCAACGAGAATGAGTGTTTCGGGAAAAGGGAACAAAAATTCGTGCATGCAAAGAGGGATTTCGAGACCTCAGATTGTAAATCACGCTCGCAGATGTCGAGATGGATGGATAAGGTTGGGGCTGTTGGTTGGCGTGGCCAAACTGCACACGATCATTGCGATTCCGTATTTGGGTCTAGTCAATCCATCTTGCGGCAGGAAAATAAAGTTAGTGTAGTGACAAAATATCCTCGAGCGATTAGGCGAGAGGCATCGTCGTCATGCAGAAACTGATCTGCTAGTTTGCTGCTCTTAACCATAGTATAAGTTGCTGCGAATGGGGCGTCGTTAATCGGTTGATACTCGAAAAAAGTTTATCAGTGAATTCGCTGAGAAGCCTGGATCCCATACGAGAACGATGCAGTCGTTTGAATATATGTGAGGTGGCGGCTGCATTCATCAAGACAACTGAGATGACAGCATTTCGTTATAGATGCAACTCCTTGATAGCCACTGTTGACATGCGAAAAGTATCACGCAGCCCTATGGGAATTACAGTTCAGTTCCATGATCTAATAAATTGTTTTCCATAAGACTTCTTCTTAGTTTTATGCAGCAAAGGCCTCAACCTACTGCTGTGTCATTCATTTTGGATCTATTGTCACTGTAATGATAATATATTAATTAATTAACTTTACTTATCAAAGTATTATGCCAAAAATCAATCTACACAATAATTTTACAAAGAGTCACACAGTCCTACAGGAGGTAGAATTTATCAAAAGTGGAGAAATGTTCCTCTGATATGTCTGGATACGAGAACCTGCTAAGATATGGACTAATTTGTCGTCTCATACCTACCTTACGCAGAAGTGGACACTATAGGTTGTGCTGGATGTGGTTAGTAAGCATCCTGAAACGTCCTTCAGCTCTTCTTCGCTGTGAATCACTGTGAGGTGCCTCTAACTTGAGGAAGACATTTTTACCAGTTTTCATAAATTATTGTCTCTTATTGATGTATTCACGATAGTTCGGAAGTGCTGTAGTCCGTAGCCGGCCATGAATCGGGGAGCATTTCCCACGCTGGCTGGCTAGGTGACGAAGCGACCATATGTCGCGCGTAGTGGGGTGGGGCTCGGCGCTGGACCGTAGCAACAAGCGTCAGCCTGGGAAATATACATGACGGGAAGTACCGAAGTCACCGATTTTGTTTATTTATATTTAATAATTAAAGTCATTTGTGACAACATGAATACTAGGAGGAGCCTCTGGATGTTTAAAACTATTTATCATAATTTTGCCTCGTTAAAATTCACACCCGTTCATCAACAAATGCATATCTTAGTAAGTACGAACTTAATCGGAAATTCACGAACTGTGACGAAAGTGGTAAGGGATACGGACTGAGCGCCAAAGTCGGCAGTCGGCGTTAAGAGCTCTTCCTGTCTTGTTCGGTGGTAGTCATGCTCTTGGTTACGATTAGTTTGTCACATGAGTGTTTCATTATTGATCTAATAGGAATAAAAGTGATATTACGGCATTCTGAATGTTAATTTCGAGTAAACTGATACCCCAAAGTTGATCGACAGCAGTTTCAGATAATTAGCTTCGACCGACAGAGACATCCACTGCGCCAATGAAGAATCTGCACGGCACGACATTTACGAGAGCTGCACCGCGCACAGGTAGGAGGAAATCCGACGACACGACCCACCAGGGTGGATCAAGGAAGGTCCGACTTAAACTCGCAAATTCCGGGTGGGAATGCTGACCAGTTATACTGTACGTCACATATACCACCCTCTACGGACACGCGGCTTAGATGAGTGATAACTAGACCACGGATTTGTAGGTCGGAAAAAGTGTGTTTTAGGCACCTAAAATAGGCTCCTTCAGTAGTTCATTTAGGCTATATAAAACATAAAATCGGCTCTAATAAAAATGATGCAGAGAAAATAAAAATAAATAGAAATACTCAGTGTTAACTGTATGATCATCTTATTAGTCATTGAAACGAGGAGAATGAATATTTACACAGTTACAGAGCACAGCAATCTACAACATTAATGTTCAACATAACTCCAAATATTTTTGAGTTCCTGCAAGACCTCCGTAAAAAAAAGATGTGGCATTGGTTTAATTAATACATTCGTAGTTTCACATATTCTAACCACAGTTGGCTTCACAATAAATAACCAAAATTTTTTCTAGGTTTTATAGTGAAAAACTGTGGCGCTTGTCAGTCAGAATCAATTTATACGCTGAAAAAGAGCGTTCTACATCAACAGATGTGACGGGGGCGTACTTCATTTTCGGCACATGTTGGACAGGAATGCTGCAGTCAGGAGTGCTGGATTTTCGACTAAGTATGTCGGCAGCTGCACACAACTCCTTCAGGCCAGTTTTCTTCTGCAAAATCGTTTGCATTTTTTCCCGTACTTTTTCCCCTACTTCACCTGACGCTTCATTAATTTTCATTTTGACTTCTTCAAGCAAAGAAATATTGTCGTAGATAGGTCTCCCTTCTTGCCATAAATGTGTAGTGGGCCCTAATGTAAGATAAGTCCCGTTTTAAAGAAGAATCTTTGAATAACTCCATTGCTGCAGTTACGGATGCAGCATCCTCCGGTATATTTTCAACCACCTTCTGGACAGCTGAGAGATGCGTACTATAGTATTCTGCTGCTATCAGCCACGTGCCCCAGCGGGTGACAACAGGCTCTGGCGGCAATGGGACATCTGGAAGCTGTTCTTTGAATGCTTGTATTCTTGATGGTGCCTTAACAAAAATTTTCTTCCCCATAGATATTACTTTATTTACTTTAGGAAACTGTAGCCTTACTTGCTCTGCTATGCGGTTGATCCCATGCACTACACAAGTTACGCACAGCATCAATGGGTAGAATACTTTTAATAGGTGAAACGCTGCTATCATACATGCAGCAGCATCAGTGACGGCTAAAAGCGCCTTATTCTCATCCACTCGTAGCACCTTAAGCCCATTGTTCACAAACTGTGCTATTGTTTGTTGCTTAGTTTTTGCAAGCTGTTTTGAGTAAATCAAATGAGCCCTGGATGGAGCATCTGGATCTAGCTTGCCAATAATCAGGTTTGATATGTAACGGCCAAGACAGTCAGTAGTTTCATCCACAGAAATCCATATACAAGTTTCTCCAACATCATCTCGGATTCTGTGCAGTGCAGCATTGTAAGCTGAATCCACACAATTCTTACGTAAAGTTGACTCTGCAGGAATAGACTGATGGCAGTACTTCTCAAGAAAACCTCTGAAAATAGGGTTTTCTAGTTTCCGAAAGGGGATGTTTGTTGCCACAAGTGCATCACACAAATCACTGCGGAACTTGTTTTTTTCGGAGGATTCACCAGATTTATTGGTTAAAAGAGTTTGCTTCAATTTTGACTTTCGTTCAACATTAGCTTTATGTGCCATTCCATCTGCATGGTGAGTTAAGTGAGATTTAAGAAACCTAATACGAGAGAAAAGGGAAGTGCAGTTTAGAATCGCATAGAAAGAGTATTTCGTATTACTAAAGATAGCGATAAAAAAGAATCCTAAGTGACAGGAAAATAAGAAGTCTAAGAAAAACATCAACTAACCTCCTTGTTGCATGCTTGGCAGAAAATAATTCTCCCATCTGTTGTATAATGCGGAAAATCTTGCAGCCACTGCCTTATGTGAGTAGACTTTGAACTAGCTGTTTTCGGCATAGTGCAGTATTATCACACAGAAACTAGAATTTATTTTGCACTTAGAACGTAAGTAACACCTAACACGTCGGTCGCTACACAATGTACTGATTTGTTTTCGCTGGGAAAAAGTCAACGATGACCTTTTTTTTTTTACTGCGGTGCATGGGAGCGGTAGGGGAAGTACCGTACTCGTTGCTGGACATACGGCACCTGACAGATGGCCCCCCCTTCTGAACAGGCAAATGGAATCTACCGGTGCTTCAGATGAAAACATCTCACTACTAGCAAATTATTTTTCGAACCGGAAAATTCACGTATAATACCTTTCACGAAACAGAGTAATTTGATAGGACTGCCTGTAGACAGCAGCGAGAGAATGCGCGAAGGGCAGTAATTTAGCTATAGAGGGCGTCTACGAATAACATTGTGATTTTTTAATCCGTGCTCAGCTTAAGGCCTACGAAACCGTTTCTTTGCGAAAATACACAGCTGGTCATAATCCTACGAACGAAATATTTTCAAATATGACATTTAGTACTCCCACGTTCGATTCTAATGTGTAACTCAAATCTTTGACCGGTTCCCATTCGCTCACCGAAGTTAAGCACTGTTGCGCTCGGCCCGTACTTGGATGGATGACCATTCAATCGTGCCGAGTGATGTTGGTAGTAAGGCAAGCAAAGGAATTGTGAACAGTCTCTAACGACCTTCGCCTTCGACGAGACGTAAAGCCCTAAGTTTACTTCCTTTTTCTAATCTTTGAAAACACAAGAACTCTATGTCGAATTAACGAAATAGGAACTTTTTAGGATTTTGATGCCGAAATAGGCAAAATTAAGCGTCAACGTCGAAATACGCAATTTTAGGTCCTATAGAACTAACGGTATTCAGTTTAGTTAGTCATGAAACGCATAAGTACCAACTTATATGCAAATTGGAGGTTAGGAAAAAAAAAAGGGTTTTAACCTAAAGATCCGTGATCTATTTTTTACATATGAATAATAAAACACCTATGAAGAGTTGGGTTGGGTTGTTTGGAGGAAGAGACCAAACAGCGAGGTCATCGGTCTCATCGGATTAGGGAAGGACGGGGAAGGTAGTCGGCCGTGCCCTTTCAAAGGAACCATCGCGGCATTTGCCTGGAGCGATTTTGGGAAATCACGGAAAACCTAAATCTGGATGGCCGGACGCGGGATTGAACCGTCGTCCTCCCGAATGCGAGTCCAGTGTGCTAACTACTGCGACCTATGAAGAGTATTTGGTATTAACAGGGATAGCGATATAAAAAACTAAAGAAAGACCGAAGTGTTAGGCAAATACGAAGCACGAGCGCATATCAACTAGCCACCTTGCTGCACGCTGGGCAGAAAATATTTTTTTCCATCCGTCGTATAGTGTGGAAAAACTTGGAGCCACTGTCTTATATGATGGAGTAGGCACTTTTTAGGATATTAAAGCCGAAATAGGCAAAAATAGGCACTAACGTCGAAATAGGCTTTTTTAGGTCCTATAGAATTAACGCTATGAAGTGTAAATAGTCATGAAACGCATAACTACAAATTTTTATGCAAATAGGAACTCAGGAACAAAATAGGTTTTTAAATCCGCGGTCTAGTGATATCAGTATCAGTTTAGAAGCGAGGGGATCTTGCGTCACGCACACTTTCAAATACATCTCCCTACATTTGGATTCTGTCACAAGGAGTGTTCACACGCTCCTAAAAACGTCTGTGCCTTGTCGATGGGTTGGACATACACCAATGTCTTTAAGTGTCACTCTAGACAGAAACCCAAAGAACTCAGGTCCGGTGAATGAGGATGCCACACTGCCAGTCCTCCTCGACCAATACATAGTCCAGGAAACGTTGTGGTGAGGTAGTGCCGTACGATCCGTAGAAAATGGGATTGTACCCAGCCGTTGTATCCAGCCGTGCCTACTGCAAGGTAGTTGTCTTTCCGCAAGGGCAACATTCTGCAGTAACTCTGGTAGTTTATCGCACTGAAACCGGTGATGCATAGCACCTGTTAATTTGTTTGCTAAAGTATATCGGCCTATGAATCTGTCACGAAAATACTTTTCTGTACGTTCATACTGAAGCGGTTCCTATACCTCACCTCCATGATTGCCCGAGGACTTACATCTGCACAGTCGTGTGTATTGTGATACTACACCATCTCTTGTGGTAGCCCAAATCACGAAACACTATACATTACTCATTTCAGGTAAAATGATCCATAAATCGGAAGGTATTGGATTGCGGACATACAAGTATAGGAAGTTTCCATCTAGTTTTGACCAATACTACACTATGTGATAAAAAGTATCTATATAATAGGCTGAAAATGACTAACAAGTCCGTGGAACCCTCCATCGGTAATACTGCAATTCAGTATGGTGTTGGCCGTGATGATAGCTTCCACTCTCACCGGCAAACGTTCAATCAGGTGCTGGAAGGTTTCTTGGGGAATGGCAGCCCATTCTTCACGGAGTGCTGCGCTGAGGAGAGGTATCGATGTCGGTCGGTGTGGCCTGGCACGAAGTCGACGTTCCAAAACATCCCAAAGGTATTCTGTAGGATCGTGGCCAGGAGGCCAGGACTGTGTGCAGGCCAGTCAATTAAAGGGATGTTACTGTCGTGTAACCACTCCGCTACATGCCGTTTATTATGAAAAGGTGCGCGATCGCGTTGAAAGATGTAGTCGTAATTCCAGAATTACTGTGATAGTTCCACGCAAAACAACAAGGGGTGCCAGTTCTATCCATGAAAAACACGACCACACCATAACACCACCGCCTCCGAATTTTACTCTTGGCACTACACACGCTGGCATTCACCGAGCATTCGCCGTGCCCACATCCTGCCATCGGATCGCCACATTGTGTACCGTGATTCGTCACTCCACACAACGTTTTTCCACTCTTCAATCGTCCAATGTTTACTCTCCTTACACCAAGCGAGGCGTCGTTTGGCATTTACCGGCGTGATGTCTGCCTTATGACCAGCCACTCGACCATGAAATCCAAGTGTTCTCACCTTCCGCCTAACTGTCATAGTACTTGGAGTGAATCCTGTTGCAGTTGGGAATTCCTGTGTGATGGTCTATATAGATGTCTGCCTATTACGCATTACGACCCTCTTCAACTGTCGGCGGTTTGTCAGTCAACAGACGAGGTTGGCCTGTATGCTCCTGTGCTGTAGTGTCCATTCACCTTTCCACTTCACTATCACACTGGAAACAGTGGACCCAGAGATGTCTAGGAGTGTGGAAATCTCACGTACAGACGTGTGATACAAGTGACACCGAATCAGCTGAGCACGTTTCGCGGAGCGCCCCGTTCTTCTCTCTCCCGATGTCTGATGATATGGATTACCTGACTGTAGGTGGCAGCGCAATGCACTTAATATGAAAAACGCAGTTTCTTGGGGTTTCCTTATACTTTTGATCATATAGTGTATTTTCTGTTAGATTAGATTAGATGTGCTTGGAATGGTAGGGAGCTAGGTGGTGGAGTGGTAAGGTGCCAACGGATTTGACCTTTCCGCTTATGTCAAAACACTTCCGTTATCGACAATAGAAAATAATAATATTGATCAAAATGAATTTAATTAAAAAAAACTCCAACAAAAATCAGTTAGTAAACTCACTGTTGAAAACATCAAGCTACTTAAATAAATTCTACAGCAAATGATAGTGCATAAAATTGAAAAGAATAAACGTTCAATGATTAAACGATGTTCTTATAAAAATAAAAAAGATTCCAGGTTTACAGTTCCAGAACCCTCGACAACGCTAGCCCTCATGTACAAAGTCAAGACCCAGTGGCAATGGGGTCACAACTAATCACCTTTGTTTACTTCAGTGGGAGGAGGGGTAAGAGGTTAGTTGTTAACGTCCCGTCGATAGGGCGTTTATTCGAGATGGAGCACAAACTCGGATTAGGGAAGGATGGGAAAGTAAATCGGTCTTCCCCTTTCGAAGGAACCATGCCGGCATTTACCTTAAGCGATTTAGGGAAATTACGTAAAACGTAAATCAAGATGTTCTGACGGGGTTTGAACCGTCGTCCTCCCGAAAGCGAGTCAGTGTCCTAACCACTGCGTTACCTCGCTCGGTCAAAGGGCTCGTCACCGCCTCAACGTAGTCTTTCATAGTTTCAAGGCTCTTACGATACGATAAATAAGCTACCTATAATACACTAATATAAGTAAGCACAAATACAGTTAACAAACATATATTAAAATAACTCTTCCTAAGTTCAAAAGCTGAAAGTACTTAAAACTAAAAAAGAAGCCTCTAAAATTTACGTAATGGCCACAGCTGAATGAGCTACCAAATATAAGGCACGCTGCTTAAAATAATTTTCTTATGGCCCAGGAAAATTTAAAGACCAAAACAAGAAAGTACTGATTATTCGTACTGCATCTTCTATAACTTAATGATTACAACACTCGCCCATCACTTGGGTGAGAATTAAACAGAAACATCTAATTAATGGCAACACCTTTTTACGTGTAGGCAGCGGATTATATTATTTGGTGTTACACGTACTCCTAACCGTAGCTTAGGTTGCGCAGCACTCTCAGTGAGGTCTTAATAAATCACATTACAACAGGTTGGAAACAAGGATGATATAGACTAGTACACTCCCTGGAACAAACCGGATAGCTTCTTGAAAGAAAGTAGTTAACCAGATGCTCACTGTACTAACACCGGCACAGCTCGAAGTAAGCTAGTCAAATATCACAGGAGGAACCACAGCGAGCTGGAGTGGGACCTAGAATATACGGCCCAACTGCCGTGCTGTAATGGCAACGGCTCCGCCCAAGGCAGTCCACCCTCTCCCCTGCTAGCGAAACCTCCCGAGGAGCTCAGTCCCCTTCACCGGACCCTGTTGCTTACTGTTGTCGGCTATTAGCAGCACTCCGCGCCTCCTCCACTAGGCCCGACCCAGGAACACAGCCGAGCGATCTTGCCGAGAACCGACACCCCCGGGATAACAAGGCCGTCCAGCAGTGTTAGTGACGTCACACTAAGCGGCCCATAGCCGACGCAGCAGTCCACGGACACCTCCGTACAGACGCGCCTGGTGCTAACGATCTTCTGTCCGTCATACAGAAAGGAGCGAACTATAATTCGAAACAAAGACCAAATTATATATATTCTTGCAAACAGCATCAGAATGAACATCAAATTGTCAGGTTTTCTAAATAGAAAAGCACTTTGTTAGTAACAGACAGCAATAATGAGACTTGCAGTTGGTGATTTCTACGTGGAAAAGCTGTAGAGAGATTGAAAATGGTAAGTAAAGAGAGCCTCAGCCTTTTGCTCACATTCTTACATGTAATGCACTTGGTTGTTTTTCATTTCCTTACCTTTCATAACATTTTTAATATTGTTTCAAGAAGTGTATCTTCAATAGCAGAGTGAACTTCAAATTGTAAGGCTTTTCTTAAAGGAAAGAGCAGTCCCTTAGTATCACAGTGCAAGACAGAATCTTGTGTTCAGTGATGTCTATGTTAAAAGGAGAATATTTGATATCTATCTTTTGTTTCCATTCTTTATTACTGGGGATACACTTGTAAAAATTCTTGAAAAGAGCTGTCACCATGAACATATGAGTAAATTCACAATAGTCATGTGTTTTATGAGACAAAGCGAACTCTTGTTACCTTATTGTAAACGGAAGTTGTGAGCGTTTTGCTATGTATGACAGTGTTTAAGATAATTTACTTTCAGTGTAATAGCTTGAAAATGTTAAGTCCTGCTGTCAGTTGGCATTTGTCACCACCTGTATGCGAGTTTTAAAGCTAAATAGTGTTCTGACAATTATGAAATAGTGGCAAAGTTCCTCAATCGATTAAACTTATTCCTGCCCGTATATGTAATCGGTATTTCGTTATGAACCTTTATGCTGTTTACAAGAATATATATAATTTGTTGTTTCGAATTATAGTTCGCTCCTTTCTGTATGACGGACAGAAGATCGTTAGCACCAGGCGCGTCTGTACGGAGGTGTCCGTGGACTGCTGCGTCGGCTATGGGCCGCTTAGTGTGACGTCACTAACACTGCTGGACGGCCTTGTTATCCCGGGGGTGTCGCGAGAACACCGCGCGCACACTGCACACAGACCAAAGCACTACTACTTGTTACAGCTTTAAGAGCACTGTCGTCATAGGGAGCTACCCCGTGCTTCTATACCCCCATTATTCGCCTATAATAAGCAGATATTTCGTACTCGCCACGAGCTGAATAGAAAAATCGCGCTCCACGGCTCGGTTATTTTCGTTCCAATGCATTAGTAGTTCCCAACCATTCTGAGACCATTACCTCTAAGTGAACTCGGATATTAAATAATACCCAGTCCGCCAACCTTCCCACACTGTCATCAACATTAGTGCTTAACTAACCTATACAATGAAAAATAATATCTTCAGATGCTTCTATTTTTAAAATGATGAAAAGTAAATTATATTTAGGTTATGAAGGTGTTTTATTAAACCATTAATTATTGAGTCATAGAGACCACGGGTAATTGTGTGACCGAGAGCTTCTAGGCGCTTCAGTCTGGAACCGCGCGACCGCTATGGTCGTAGGTTCGAATCCTACCTCGGGCATGGATGTGTGTGATGTCCTTAGCTTAGTTAGGTTTAAGTAGTTCTAAGTTCTAGGAGACTGATTGTAACGTCTACGCACGGGCGTACGTTAACTCTTTAAAGCCTGTACTATGGTAAGTTGACGGGCTTCACCTTATAAGAAAGGATTTTAGTAAATATGTTGACCGCGTGTACCTGAATGGAGGCAAAATCAGACTTACACCCACTCAGTAAAAACAATGATACGTCAAGCAAGTCTAAAGTGCAACTACACGTTAGGACGGGCAAGAAACATACACAGCAGATGCTACCAATTATTAATAATACGGTCGCCAGCCTAATTAGGCATTAAGTGAGTTTTTTCCTTGTACAAGTGGATGTACGTACAAGCATAACAACACGTAGTAATACTGCATTATATGGTAAATTTTAGAACCATAAAAATTTACTGAACTAATATTTTCCCTTTCTGTACTAATTTGGACAAGCTATAAATACACAACATTACACTATAATGATTACTACAAACTGCGTTTTGTCTATTGATCCGACTGAAATCGGGCATAGGTTACCCTAGAAATAGCACTTTTGAAACACACATACAATGTCAATTTTAAGAAGGGTAAAACACTGATAAATTTAGGTTTTATATTGACTTTAACTTTGCTGGTCAAATCAGTTCAGTACACTTCAGAATTTAAATGAATAGAAAAGAAAAGGGGGGTGGGGGGGGGGGACCCTGAAACTGTAATTGTCACTGTATTGAAATTCTTTGACTATTGAACTCATTTAGCACTCAAGGTTTCCAATATATAAATTACTACTCTTCTTTGTCTTATTTCTTGCTTATTTAACTACCATTATTTTTGTCTCAAATTAATGATACTTCATTACTAAACCAATTTCAACATTATCTTCCAACTTTGTCAGACCTATGTTCTTTACTTGTATATTCATTAACAACAAAGTTCCTTAAACATCATTCTGGCATAGATAGGTCTGCAGGTAATTCTTATTAACATAAACTTTAAATCTTCATTTCGGGACACTCGGATTGCACAACATGTGGAAAGGACCTTGTCTAGGTTAGTGATGAGGATAATTAAATGATAGGACAGTTCTAGTAAAAGTTAGGTTGTTATTGAACAGTCAGGAACAAAAGTAACACTGGTCCACACTAATACAGTACTAAATGTTTCAACCTGATCGTGTCGATGCGGCGGTTGGCGGGCGGCGAGATGGCGAGGCAGAACGCACACATGCAATTACAGCAATGGCTCATGAAGTATTGGCACTTTACTTCTTCATAGCGTCGCAATTCTCTTCCAGTTAGTGCCTATGGAATATTGCCATGCTGTATAGGCGTAGGAAACAGCGCATCCGAGGCTCAACGAAACCACTTTTTCCAGGAGAGCCTCCACGATTCAGCACGTGTTTCTCAGATCGAATCCCAACTCCGACTAACTCTGCTGAGCCCGTTATGCCGTGCAGCGCCCGTGTGCATTTTCCCGCGCTCGCCTGCCTCCACCTTTTACCGCTCCCCTACAGACAGGGTATTCACCAAAGGTTTTACATTCCACATATCCTAATACATTGCCTACGTATGGACCAGGCGCACAATTACAATTTTAAACATGTTACAATAGATTCAACATGGGTTACACGTCAATTCTGTTATAGCATTGCTTGAAATTTGACATAAATATTAATATTCACATCGAAAGTTGCTTACAGTTTCTTTAACATAATGACACGAAAAGAAAAAGAAATGAAATGAAAACATTGCTTACACTAATTTATCGAAAATCAGAAGAAAAAATTATTATATGTACAGTTGTTGTTACATGATGACCTCAGATGTTAAGTCACATAGTGCGCAGAGCCATTTGAACCATTTATAAAACGATGAATCAGTTCTCAGTGCCCTGAGAAATGCACTCAAGTGCTACCTACAACTTCATCTCAGAAAAGGAAACTGACTACCCGCATTGAGTGTGCGCTCTTGTTGAAAAACATGCTTCCTCTGTATCACTAGCGACACTTCGGCCACCCTCACTCTGCACTCAATGTAAAATCAAGCAGGTTAAAATGTGTGCACTATACTCTCTGTTCTTAATCCTTACTTCTGAACTGGTTGAAGTTGGAAGACTTAATGCTGCCAGCGCTTTGTGTCTGACCATTGCTGACCACTGCCAGTAACAACAAAAACACTAATGATAATAATAATAACGATAATAATAGTAATGCCGCGTAGGCACTACAACAGTGAAGTAGCCATTACAAAGTTACTGCTGTGCTGTGCTGTCTATTAGTTCGATTATTTTTTGCGAAGTAAATAATGTAGCTACGTCTTGTCCGTTCCTGGAACTATCTAAAATTCGGAGGGGGCATTTTCATGAGATATTTAAGCCTACGTTATGTATATGTCTCAATTCAACAGTTATAGATGCACTGTTCCAAGGAGAAAGTATGTGTGTAGTGGGTGGACTATGTGGAGAAGGTTCCACCACAATGTGTCATTCGTTAATGCTTTTATTTGAAAAAACAAGACTGTGGTTATTGGTAACTTATGTAATAAATGTTATAGTAATAAAAATAATTTACTTTCGTGATCGAAACACTATAAGACACACCTTTCAGGGGTTAATTACCACCGAGCTAGTGACCACTGCAATAGATCCACAGTGAAAAGATCCTCTTGGATGTAGGATGTGTCAGAAAAACAAGGTGACCATTGCAATTGACCCACAGTAAAAAGATCCTCTTGGATGTAGGATGCGTCAGAAAAACAAGATTAAACAATGAACGTTTACAAAGAGAAACAGGTATTTTGATGTATCTCCCACAGATTTCAAGTTAAATCGAGCTGATGGAAGTGGAACACGGCAAAAAATCCTAAGACATTTATTACATTTACAATATATCAGCAACGTCGTCACAAAAAAGTAAATTTTCTGTACACTAAGGTGGATATGATAATTCTTAGGGTACTGTACCCTTCCATAATCAGATAGAAAAATCATCTTACAACAATTATTTACAATGATCACGTCACTGCACTGTATTTGTATGGAATGTACATTTGATATTATTAATAACATATACACATCAGTTGGTTCTATTAAGAAATTAATCAGTGGAGTAGAAGGAGTTTTCCACCAATAAATCCTTTAGGTTCCACTTAAACTGAACTGTATCACTGGTTAAACTTTAGGGATATGTGACCTTCTTCTTTATTTAAGCATGCTATATAATGACAGCATTGCACTAAATTAATTCAGTGAATAAGTGATTAATAAATTATTATGAAGCAATAATACGTATGCAATAATGATTGCGTGGAAGCTTTGTGTGACAACTGTATGCTGAGGCAAATACGTTTGCGGTTTTCAAATGCTCTTTGTTGATATCCGTATTTTTCTTTTTCAACGAGTGCAAATTACCTAAACTTTATTATTTATTTATTTTTTTTATTTTTTTTACAGAGTGACTAAATTTAAAGGGTCGACGGAATGAAGAGGAATAGTGTTTATGTGACATCGACGGTAAGGCTGTTGTAAAGAGCAGAGACCTGAGAGCTGAAGCTATCCGTTGTGATGAGAGAATTTCATGATCCTCTTAACTTTTTTGGGGTTTCTGATACGTTTTGAAAAGATTAAATTTGTACATGGTTCAACAAAGGGACACTCAGGACGACCAGCCTCAGCTGAAACCATGGAGAATGTGGAACGAGTGAGAATCCTTTTCAGTGAGGAGCCCACCACATCAAAAAGACATTCAGCACATAAACTCAGGATGTCACGACTGTCTCTCCTGAGGATAATGAAACAGAAAATTAACCTTTTCCCCTACAAGATTCAATTGTGCCAACTTTCGAAGGGTAGTGACGTGGAGCAGCAATATTCTTTTGCAAATGAGATGACTGAGGCCTTTGAAAATGGAGCAGTCGTTAAGGATCAAGCACACGTCCAGTTCCATGGGAACCTCAAAAAACAGAACAGACTCCACATGTTCAAGCTGCTGGACATGGTGTGGAACGGGCTCCTTATAGAGCCGATCTCAAATCGTATGATTATTTCTTTTGGGATTACGTAAAGGACAGAGCCCGCAAAGATGGACCTGCAACACTCTAGGATCATCGTATCCCAATTTCCAGAATGATCCATAATGTAGAAAGTGACGATCATCGGTAAACCATTCACAGGATTCGTTTAAGGCTCTGGAAATTCTTTGCTGCAGAAGGAAAACACTTTTATAGCTTTTCCTATTAACTTTCACGCTATTTGCTATAGCATAAATAATAAGAATCTATCATCCCTTATTATCTCAGAGTAGACAAATTATTTTTAACATCTGTTTTGCGCCTCCCTCTACTTACAGATTACGCGTACTTTTCGTCCCAATTGATCTATGGTGAGGAGATGTTGCCCTTGTGGATGTGGAATCAGAAAAAAAAAAAAAAAAAAAAAAAATTAGGTACATATTACACACAATTATTCATAACCTATTGTAGCTACGCATCATCGAACAAAAGAAACAAAAAAATATTTTACCGGATTTACACTCCTGGAAATGGAAAAAAGAACACATTGACACCGGTGTGTCAGACCCACCATACTTGCTCCGGACACTGCGAGAGGGCTGTACAAGCAATGATCACACGCACGGCACAGCGGACACACCAGGAACCGCGGTGTTGGCCGTCGAATGGCGCTAGCTGCGCAGCATTTGTGCACCGCCGCCGTCAGTGTCAGCCAGTTTGCCGTGGCATACGGAGCTCCATCGCAGTCTTTAACACTGGTAGCACGCCGCGACAGCGTGGACGTGAACCGTATGTGCAGTTGACGGACTTTGAGCGAGGGCGTATAGTGGGCATGCGGGAGGCCGGGTGGACGTACCGCCGAATTGCTCAACACGTGGGGCGTGAGGTCTCCACAGTACATCGATGTTGTCGCCAGTGGTCGGCGGAAGGTGCACGTGCCCGTCGACCTGGGACCGGACCGCAGCGACGCACGGATGCACGCCAAGACCGTAGGATCTTACGCAGTGCCGTAGGGGACCGCACCGCCACTTCCCAGCAAATTAGGGACACTGTTGCTCCTGGGGTATCGGCGAGGACCATTCGCAACCGTCTCCATGAAGCTGGGCTACGGTCCCGCACACCGTTAGGCCGTCTTCCGCTCACGCCCCAACATCGTGCAGCCCGCCTCCAGTGGTGTCGCGACAGGCGTGAATGGAGGGACGAATGGAGACGTATCGTCTTCAGCGATGAGAGTCGCTTCTGCCTTGGTGCCAATGATGGTCGTATGCGTGTTTGGCGCCGTGCAGGTGAGCGCCACAATCAGGACTGCATACGACCGAGGCACACAGGGCCAACACCCGGCATCATGGTGTGGGCAGCGATCTCCTACACTGGCCGTACACCACTGGTGATCGTCGAGGGGACACTGAATAGTGCACGGTACATCCAAACCGTCATCGAACCCATCGTTCTACCATTCCTAGACCGGCAAGGGAACTTGCTGTTCCAACAGGACAATGCACGTCCGCATGTATCCCGTGCCACCCAACGTGCTCTAGAAGGTGTAAGTCAACTACCCTGGCCAGCAAGATCTCCGGATCTGTCCCCCATTGAGCATGTTTGGGACTGGATGAAGCGTCGTCTCACGCGGTCTGCACGTCCAGCACGAACGCTGGTCCAACTGAGGCGCCAGGTGGAAATGGCATGGCAAGCCGTTCCACAGGACTACATCCAGCATCTCTACGATCGTCTCCATGGGAGAATAGCAGCCTGCATTGCTGCGAAAGGTGGATATACACTGTACTAGTGCCGTCATTGTGCATGCTCTGTTGCCTGTGTCTATGTGCCTGTGGTTCTGTCAGTGTGATCATGTGATGTATCTGACCCCTGGAATGTGTCAATAAAGTTTCCCGTTCCTGGGACAATGAATTCACGGTGTTCTTATTTCAATTTCCAGGAGTGTATTTACAATGATCGTATTGGTTCAAATGGCTCTGAGAACTATGGGACTTAACATCTGAGGTCATCAGTCCTCTAGAACTTAGAATTGCTTAAACCTAACTACCTTAAGGACATCACACACATCCATTCCCGAGGCAGGATTCGAAACTGCGACCGTAGCGGTCGCGGGTTCCAGACTGTAGCGCCTAGAACCTCTCGGCCATAAAGGCCGGCCGTGATCGAAATACTGCACAATATTTATCAATGGAGTACAAGCAGTTGCCCACTAATGAATCCTTTATGCTCTTCTGAAACTGAGCTTCATTCTTAGTTAAACTATTTAAGGTTGCTGGCATGTTACTGAAAATATGTATTGGTGAATAGTGGACACATTTGTGATCCGAAGTAAGTGACTTTAAATGCTTGTGAAAGTTATTATTTCTAGTATTGATTTGATGGACTGAACTGTTGATTTAAAAAAAAAGACATGTTTTTAATGACAAATATCGTCAAGGAACAAATATATTGGGAAGCAGTAGTTAATTACCTCATTTTCTTAATCGGTCCTCTGCAGGAAGTTCTTGAGTTCACACCACGAACAGTTCGTATTGCACGTTTTTAGGCTGGAAAAACTTCGATGATGGGTTACCCTAGAAAATAATCCAATACGATATTATGGAAATGAAAATGAGCATTGTACGCTAACTTTTTTGTTTTTATATCATTTACGTCCGACAACATTCGCATATCAAATAGAGGTTTGTTTAAGCGCTGCAGAAGTTCTGTGGTGTGATCGTCTCACTTAAATTTATTATGAAGCTGTAATCCAAAGAATTTAACACTCAACTTTTTCTATCTGCTTGTCGTCATATTTTAAGTGTATACGCTTTTCGAGGTTTAGTGACAGAGAATTGGCTAGGAAGCATTTATTAATGTCAATGAAAATTCCATTAGCCGACGTTTCTAAGGCTACACTTGATTTACTCCTTATTTGCAATGTTTGTATCATCTGCAAATAAAACAAACTTGGCAACTGATAATATTACTGATGAAAGGTAATTGATGTAAACAGTAAAATGTAAGGGCCATGAGATGAAAGTTTTGGGATAACACATGTAATTGGTTACCGATTGGAGGATGCCTGACGCTTAATACACGTCTCTCTCCTTTTGATTTCCTTCGTTTTCTGTCTTAGATATAGGATTTGAACCATTTTGCAGCATTTCCTGTTGCATCGTAGTAGTATACTTAAAATGACATTGTGATTTACACAGTGAACTGTAGTGTTAGTGAAGAGTGTCTTGTATACATCGTACACCAAACAGCGGGTTTTATTATGCCTACAAACGTTGCCCCTGCCGCCTCTGCAACTTCAGAGGCGAGCCGTCGTGAGCAGGAGAGTGTGGCGGGGGCGTGGCAACCGTCGGATTCCTGGGGGAATGAGCCAGCCAGCCCCAGACCTTTCAGCGCGCAGCCATCGACGTGGAATTTCATTTCCGCAGACTGAACAGCTATGCCGCCGCGTCATCGGAGCGGCCCGACACAACCACGTGGACCGCGTGTTTCTTGCGCGGCTGCATTTTGCTGTGGTTCCGAGAAGGGCGCCCGCTCCCCGACTGCAGGCACGTAACACGTAGCTTATTGCACCGCAATTACACCCGAAGCGATTCGCAGAAGCGATCCTACGGCTTCTGTGCGCAAGGGGTAGAGGGAGCTTCCCGGAGAGAGTCTTTTTGTTCCGTCTGCACATTCACGTGGTCTATACAGACTCGCTGCTTCATTGTCTCTTCCATAGAGCAGGTACCATTAAAATGCGTGAAAATGTGTATATATCGAAAGAATCTCTTAGGTGTGAGGGCAGAGCCCCAGATGACCGTCGTCTTGCGTTTCCCGGCAGAGGGTGTGGCTTTGGGCTTTTTCTTTGAAGGAGAGGTGGTGTGGCGCCTTTCAGTGGATCGCCGTTTTGTTTCCGGTTCGAAGTGTTGGACCCAAGATCCATCGCCTGTCACGAGATTCGACAAAAAATTGTCACGATCGGCCTCGCTGTTTAAGGTCTTCTTTTACACGGCGAGGAACTTAGCGGTCACGCTGACGGCTCGCATGGTACCTTAGCTTTCTACCATAGGTCCCACGGGAGCGCAGGTGAGTGTTCCCGATGGCATGAAACTGCCCCCACCCGCCTGGTGCTTGTTTTGGGCAGCCATTCGCCTGGGTGACACCGTATTCAGACGCGACCACAGATACAGTCTCCCAGGTAGATGCCATTTTCTTGACTTTCAGAAGGCGTTCGATACAGTTCCGCACTGTCGCCTGATAAACAAAGTAAGGGCCTACGGAATATCAGGCCATCTGCGTGGCGGGATTGAAGAGTTTTTAGCAAACAGAACACAGCATGTTGTTCTCTATGGAGAGACGTCTACAGACGTTAAAGTAACCTCTGGCGTGCCACTGGGGAGTGTTATGGGACCATTGCTTTTCACAACATATATAAATGACCTAATAGATAGTGTCGGATGTTCCAAGTGGCTTTTCGCGGATGATACTGTAGTATACAGAGAAGTTGCAGCATTAGAAAATTGTAGCGAAATGCAGGAAGATCTGCAGCGGATAGGCACTTGGTGCAGGGAGTGGCAACTGACCCTTAACATAGACAAATGTATTGTATTGCGAATACATAGAAAGAAGGATCCCTCATTGTCTGATTATATGATAGCGGAACAAACACTGCTAGCAGTTACCCCTGTAAAATATCTGGGAGTATCGGTACGGACAGATTTGAAACGGAATGATCATATAAAACTAATTGTTGGTAAGGCGGGTGCAAGGTTGAGATTCATTGGGAGAGTCCTTAGAAAGTGTAGTCCATCAACAAAGGAGGTGGCTTACAAAACGCTCGTTCGACCTATACTTGACTATTGCTCATCAGTGTGGGATCGGGACCAGGTTTCGTCACAGGGTTATTTGGTAAGCGTGATAGCGTTACGGAGATGTTTAGCAAACTCAAGTGGCAGACTCTGCAAGAGAGGCCCTCTGCATCGCGGTGTAGCTTGCTGTCCAGTTTTCGAGAGGGTGCGTTTCTGAATGAGGTATCAAATATATTGCTTCACCCTACTTATACCTCCCGAGGAAATCACGAATGTAAAATTAGACAGATTCGAGCGCACTCGGAGGCTTTCCGGCAGTCATTCTTCCCGCGAACCATACGCGATTGGAACAGGAAATGGAGGTAATGACAGTGGCACGTAAAGTGCCCTCCGCCACACAGCGTTGGTTGGCTTGTTGAGTATAAATGTAGATGTAGACCATCGACCTGATAGAAACAAAGTAACGTGGTTCATCCGACCAGCTGACAAGTTCGCACTGATCTACTGTCTAGTCACGAGGATCTTTGTGCCCGTCGCAGTCGTAACTGACGATGTCGTTAGGTCAGCATGAGAACATATAGGAGTCGCCAGCTGCGGAGCCTCTATTCAAGATGTGCTCTGAGCACTGCAACTTCCGTTTCGTCCGCCTGAGACATTGGCATCCCTCAAGAAACAGCGAGTGAAACCAAAGTAATTGTTTAGGACACGACTGATGCCATTGCCTTTATGACTCGGCCATCGGCCGCCAGGACCCGCTACCCGAACACCGTGGGTCTACAGCAGCGTCAGAGGTCGCGGTAAACAAGCAGACTATTTTCCTACGCCGCTCACGTGAACGAAAATAGTCCCAGAAGGTCCATCCACCAACCGGCCTTGTAAGCCTGCGCACCGACGGCCACGATGCAGTTCGACACGTAGACTGGACTTGCAGGGACCGGCCGAAGTGGCCGTGCGGTTAAAGGCGCTGCAGTCTGGAACAGCAAGACCGCTACGGTCGCAGGTTTGAATCCTGCCTCGGGCGTGGATGTTTGTGATGTCCTTAGGTTAGTTAGGTTTAACTAGTTCTAAGTTCTAGGGGACTAATAACCTCAGCAGTTGAGTCCCATAGTGCTCAGAGCCCTTTGAACCATTTGAACTTGCAGGGATCTGCCTTGTCTGCTGGTAGTCTCGGATAGTCAGGAGTGGTAGCTTCGGACTGTGATTCAAGACTGTCGTGTAATGTTTATCTGGTCTCAGCGGGCAGCTTAATGGCAATGCTGTGCCGACCACTCTCTGGTAGTTTTGTTTCCGTCTCTTCTTTGGTGAACTTTTTCGAGTGAGAGACTTGTGAGGAAAACATTTTATTTTGCTATTCTTCTGTTATAAGATTCGAAGTGGGATCCGTAGTTTGTTTCTTATTTAAATTGTGTTTTGTTCCGACTGCTTTGTCGACATCAGGAATGTTCTTATTTACTGTTTTTTTTCAATAATTTTTCAATAAACGTTGACTGAGGACTACCGTTCGCGTTTTGTCTCTGCTACCGCATATACAGAAGTGATGCTTTTCCATCGATATTCACGCGTTTCTTCAGTTGTTTTTCTCTATGGCGGACAGAATTCAAGTTTTAGACGAACATTCAGCTCGAGTCACAGCGCCGTTAGAACGTGTGCAACAAACAAACGAGCTCATTAACCAGCGATTACTGGTAATGTTCTTCCTGCCCTCGTAGGTTCCGATGCGTAGGTCGCACTCAGACTTTTCTCTGGTGGAGTTCCGTGCCGCACCCTTAGCGTTTCCCCGACAAAACTATTGAGCCGTGGGAAAACTATATGGCCCTTTTCGAACAACATGTCATTGCCCATTATGTCACTAGCGACGAACAACTTCGCGCTTTTTTTCTTGCCAATTCGGGCTCTGAAATGTATCATCAATGGAAGCAATTACATCCTACGAGGCACTGACATCTAGCCTGTTGGATTATTTTGACTCACAGGGACATGTAGGAGCGGTACGGCACAAGTATTTCTGTTGCCACAAACTCCCAACACAAAGAGTGGGTTGAACTCTTCAAGAGCCGGCCGCGGTTGCCGAGCGGTTCTACGCGCTTCATTCCGGAACCGTGCGACTGCTACGGTCGCAGGTTCGAAACCTGCCTCGGGCATGGATGTGTGTGATGTCCTTAGGTTAGTTCGGTTTAAGCAGTTCTGAGTTCTAGGGGACTGATGATCTCAGATGTTAAGTCCCATAGTGCTCAGAGCCATTTGACCCATTTTTTGAACTCTTCAAGGTCTTTTCCGCGACTGTTGTTTTTCTGTGGGAACCCCCACTGCAAGCAATCATATGGTTTGGCACTCATTCAGGACATGGTTCTTGTCCATGCACCAGATCACTCCCTGTGAACAGATATTTTGAAACTGAAAGATCCCTCTTTGGAAACTGTTTACTTATTATTTGCGCACAAGAACAGTCAGTTTGGTCATCCGTGCCACACTCCAGTCGCCGCCACAGGTCTTCGATGCCCGCCCACCACGCAGCCGCACCCCCCTGCCGCCGTTGGATAAGCAGCTGAAGCAGCAAGTCGTATACTCTTAGCTCACTTATTTGTTACATAGTTTAATTCTTAATTTCTTTTCGTGTTTTTGGTATTTGCGTTGTTTAATTCATAAATTTCGTGCGTATTGTAGTGTTTGAGAGTTGTAGCATCGCGTTTTAGTACCTGAATAGTGTAAAATTGCATAGTCTCCTTCCGCCGCCGAGCAGTGTGTCAGCAGTGCGCAAGTAGCAGCATTACTGCATTTACTAGGCAATCTTGTATTTTAATAACCGTTTAAATTTTGTGTCGAATTGTTTGTGCTCTCTGTAGATTAGTTCAGACGTTCTTTGCACAACAGTTTTTAGCATGGATAGGGACTGCAACTGCTGTGTTCGGATGCAGGCTGAGTTGGCATCCATTCGCTCCCAGCTTCAGGCAGCGTTGGCTTCGGTCACACAGCTTGAGGCTGTTGCCAATGGGCATCACTGTGGGGGTCCGGATGGGGGTTTGTCGGGGACGGCCAGCTCGTCCCACGCATCCCCCGATCGGACTACGACTGTGGCTGCCCGGGATACTGTCCACATTGAGGCTGATCCCTCACCTGTGGTAGAGTGGGAGGTCGTCTCGAGGTGTGGCAGGGGGCGAAAGACATTCCGGAGGGCTGAATGGAAGGCCTCTCCAGTTTGTCTGACGAACCGGTTTCAGGCTCTGTCTCAGGCTGGTACTGATCTTCGGTCGGACATGGCTGCTTGTCCTGTTCCAGAGGTTGCCCCTCAGTCTGCAAGATCCGGGCGGTCGCAGAGGGTGGGCTTACTGGTAGTTGGGAGCTCCAACGTCAGGCGCGTAATGGGGCCCCATAGGGATATGACAGCAAGAGAGGGCAAGAACACCAATGTGCACTCCGTGTGCATACCATGGGGAGTCATTCCAGATGTGGAAAGGGTCCTTCCGGATGCCATGAAGGGTACAGGGTGCACCCATCTGCAGGTGGTCGCTCATGTCGGCACCAATGATGTGTGTCGCTATGGATCGGAGGAAATCCTCTCTGGCTTCCGGCGGCTATCTGATTTGGTGAAGACTGCCAGTCTCGCTAGCGGGATGAAAGCAGAGCTCACCATCTGCAGCATCGTCGACAGAACTGACTGCAGACCTTTGGTACAGAGCCGAGTGGAGGGTCTGAATCAGAGGCTGAGACGGTTCTGCGACCATGTGGGCTGCAGATTCCTCGACTTGCACCATAGGGTGGTGGGGTTTCGGGTTCCGCTGGATAGGTCAGGAGTCCATTACACGCAGCAAGCGGCTACACGGGTAGCAGGGGTTGTGTGGCGTGGACTGGGCGGCTTTTTTAGGTTAGATAGCCTCGGGCAAGTACAGAAAGGGCAGCAGCCTCAAAGGGTGCGGGGCAAAGTCAGGACATCCGGGGGCCAAGCAGCAATCGGTATTGTAATTGTAAACTGTCGAAGCTGCATTGGTAACCGGAACATCAAGCGCTGATAGAAAGCACCGAAGCTGAAATCGTTATCGGTACAGAAAGTTGGCTGAAGCCAGAGATAAATTCTGCCGAAATTTTTACAAAGGCACAGACGGGGTTTAGAAAGGATAGATTGCATGCAACTGGTGGTGGCGTGTTTGTCGCTGTTAGTAGTAGTTTATCCTGTAGTGAAGTAGAAGTGGATATTTCCTGTGAATTATTATGGGTGGAGGTTACACTCAACAACCGAGCTAGGTTAATAGTTGGCTCCTTTTACGGACCTCCCGACTCAGCAGCATTAGTGGCAGAACAACTGAGAGAAAATTTGGAATACATTTCACATAAATTTTCTCAGCATGTTATAGTCTTAGGTGGAGATTTCAATTTACCAGATATAGACTGGGACACTCAAATGTTTAGGACGGGTGGTAGGGACAGAGCATCGAGTGACATTATACTGACTGCACTATCCGAAAATTACCTCGAGCAATTAAACAGAGAACCGACTTGTGGAGATAACATCTTGGACCTACTAATAACAAACAGACCCGAAATTTTCGACTCTGTAAGTGCAGAACAGGGAATCAGTGATCACAAGGCCGTTGCAGCATCCCTGAATATGGAAGTTAATAGGAATATAAAAAAAGGGAGGAAGGTTTATCTGTTTAGCAAGAGTAATAGAAGGCAGATTTCAGACTACCTAACAGATCAAAACGAAAATTTCTGTTCCGACACTGACAATGTTGAGTGTTTATGGAAAAAGTTCAAGGCAATCGTAAAATGCGTTTTAGACAGGTACGTGCCGAGTAAAACTGTGAGGGACGGGAAAAACCCACCGTGGTTCAACAACAAAGTTAGGAAACTACTGCGAAAGCAAAGAGAGCTTCACTTCAAGTGTAAACGCAGCCAAAACCTATCAGACAAACAGAAGCTAAACGATGTCAAAGTTAGCGTAAGGAGGGCTATGCGTAAAGCGTTCAGTGAATTCGAAAGTAAAATTCTATGTACCGACTTGACAGAAAATCCTAGGAAGTTCTGGTCTTACGTTAAATCAGTAAGTGGCTCGAAACAGCATATCCAGACACTCCGGGATGATGATGGCATTGAAACAGAGGATGACACGCGTAAAGCTGAAATACCAAACACCTTTTTCCATAGCTGTTTCACAGAGGAAGACCACACTGCAGTTCCTTCTCTAAATCCTCGTACAAACGAAAAAATGGCTGACATCGAAATAAGTGTCCAAGGAATAGAAAAGCAACTGGCATCACTCAACAGAAGAAAGTCCGCTGGACCTGACAGGATACCAATTCGATTCTACGCAGAGTACGCGAAAGAACTTGCCCCCCTTCTAACAGCCGTGTACCGCAAGTCTCTAGAGGAACGGAAGGTTCCAAATGATTGGAAAAGAGCACAGGTAGTCCGAGTCTTCAAGAAGGGTCGTCGAGCAGATGCGCAAAACTGTAGACCTATATCTCTGACGTCAATCTGTTGTAGAATTTTAGAACATGTTTTTTGCTCGCGTATCATGTCGTTTTTGGAAATACAGAATCTACTCTGTAGGAATCAACATGGATTCCGGAAACAGCGATCGTATGAGACCCAACTCGCTTTATTTGTTCATGAGACCCAGAAAATATTAGATACAGGCTCCTAGGTAGATGCTATTTTCCTTGACTTCCGGAAGGCGTTCGATACAGTTCCGCACTGTCGCCTGATAAACAAAGTAAGAGCCTACGAAATATCAGACCAGCTGTGTGGCTGGATTGAAGAGTTTTTAGCAAACAGAACACAGCATATTGTTATCAATGGGGAGACGTCTACAGACGTTAAAGTAACCTCTGGCGTGCTACAGGGGAGTGTTATGGGACCATTTCTTTTCACAATATATATAAATGACCTAGTAGATAGTGTCGTAAGTTCCATGTGGCTTTTCGCGGATGATGCTGTAGTATACAGAGAAGTTGCAGCATTAGAAAATTGTAGCGAAATGCAGGAAGATCTGCAGCGGATAGGCACTTGGTGCAGGGAGTGGCAACTGACCCTTAACATAGACAAATGTAATGTATTGCGAATGCATAGAAAGAAGGATCCTTTATTGCATGATTATATGATAGCGGAAACAACCACTGGTAGCAGTTACTTCTGTAAAATATCTAGGAGTATGCGTGCGGAACGATTTGAAGGGGAATGATCATATAAAATTAATTGTTGGTAAGGCGGGTGCCAGGTTGAGATTCATTGGGAGAGTCCTTAGAAAATGTAGTCCATCAACAAAGGAAGTGGCTTACAAAACGCTCGTTCGACCTATACTTGAGTATTGCTCATCAGTGTGGGATCTGTACCAGATCGGGTTGACGGAGGAGATAGAGATCAAAAGAAGAGCGGCGCGTTTCGTCACAGGGTTATTTGGTAAGCGTGATGGCGTTACGGAGATGTTTAGCAAACTCAAGTGGCAGACTCTGCAAGAGAGGCGCTCTGCATCGCGGTGTAGCTTGCTCGCCAGGTTTCGAGAGGGTGCGTTTCTGGATGAGGTATCGAATATATTGCTTCCCCCTACTTATACCTCCCGAGGAGATCACGAATGTAAAATTAGAGAGATTAGAGAGCGTACGGAGGCTTTCAGACAGTCGTTCTTTCCGCGAACCATACGCGATTGGAACAGAAAAGGGAGGTAATGACCGTGGCACGTAAAGTGCCCTCCGCCACACACCGTTGGGTGGCTTGCGGAGTATAAATGTAGATGTAGATGTAGATCTCAACAACAGCATCAGCGCCGGGGACCCTCCACAGAGGCTGTGGCCGCCCACTCGGGCCAGGTCCTTGGTCCCCGCCTTAGGCTGTAAAAGCAGCGTTTGCCCTCATCTAATCGGTGTTTTGTTAACGAACTTCCAGCATGCTGTAGTAACTTCGGTCAGCAACTTCCATTAATCAATAGCACGAAAAACCAGTGCAAGCAGCAAATATTTTAGTTTTGGGTCAAGACCCATTTTCAAATCAACATAACAAATTCGAAAACAGCATTTTCGAAGATGTCAGAAAATGTGTAATTTCATTTACAGTGCAATGATATGGTTTCGAACTTATTCAGGACGAGTTATCTGTATGAACTGTAAATGAACATTATACATTTTTGACATCTCCGGAAATGCCGTTTTCGAATTAGTTATGTTGGTTTGAAAATAGGTCTTGGCTCAAAACTAGTCGTGGAATGCAAGATAAAATATTTGCAACTTGGACTCGTTTTTCGTTGTATTGATTGTTTTGTTGAGTATCGACGACAAAATTGTCGTTTCCAGAAGGTTGTAAGTAGGCTGTTTAGGTTTGTATGTTGGTAACGCCACGTAGCGCTCTGTATGAAAATCACTGACTGTGCTGTGTGCAGTCTGTGGCTGGTTGGCATTGTTGGAATTTTCGCTATTGTAGTTTTGTGCGGTTGGATGTGAACAGCGCGTAGCGTTGTGCATTTGGAGGTGAGCCGCCAACAGCAGTGGATGCGGAGGGAGAAATGCCAGAGTTTTGAGAGGTCACCATAAAAGGACGATCTAGACGTGTGTCCGCTAGAAAAAGGAAATTTGTAAAGATGGATGTCATGAATTTATATATATATATATATATATATATATATATATATATATATATATATATATATATGTTGTTGTTGTTGTGGTCTTCAGTCCTGAGACTGGTCTGACGCAGCTCTCCATGCTACTCTATCCTGTGCAAGCTTTTTCATCTCCCAGTACCTACTGCAACCTACATCCTTCTGAATCTGCTTAGTGTATTCATCTCTTGGTCTCCCTCTACGATTTTTACCCTCCACGCTGCCCTCCAATACTAAATTGGTGATCCCTTGATGCCTCAGAACATGTCCTACCAACCGATCCCTTCTTCTGGTCAAGTTGTGCCACAAACTTCTCTTCTCCCCAATCCTGTTCAATACTTCCTCATTAGTTATGTGATCTACCCATCTAATCTTCAGCATTCTTCTGTAGCACCACATTTCGAAAGCTTCTATTCTCTTCTTGTCCAAACTATTTATCGTCCATGTTTCACTTCCATACATGGCTACACTCCATACGAATACTTTCAGAAATGACTTCCTGACACTTAAATCAATACTGGATGTTAACAAATTTCTCTTCTTCAGAAACGCTTTCCTTGCCATTGCCAGCCTACATTTTATATCCTCTCTACTTCGACCATCATCAGTTATTTTGCTCCCCAAATAGCAAAACTCCTTTACTACTTTAAGTGCCTCATTTCCTAATCTAATTCCCTCAGCATCACCCGACTTAATTAGACTACATTCCATTATCCTTGTTTTGCTTTTGTTGATGTTCATCTTATATCCTCCTTTCAAGACACTGTCCATTCCATTCAACTGCTCTTCCAAGTCCTTTGCTGTCTCTGACAGAATTACAATGTCATCGGCGAACCTCAAAGTTTTTATTTCTTCTCCATGAATTTTAATACCTACTCCGAATTTTTCTTTTGTTTCCTTTACTGCTTGCTCAATATACAGATTGAACAACATCGGGGAGAGGCTACAACCCTGTCTTACTCCCTTCCCAACCACTGCTTCCCTTTCATGTCCCTCGACTCTTATAACTGCCATCTGGTTTCTGTACAAATTGTAAATAGCCTTTCGCTCCCTGTATTTTACCCCTGCCACCTTTAGAATTTGAAAGAGAGTATTCCAGTCAACATTGTCAAAAGCTTTCTCTAAGTCTACAAATGCTAGAAACGTAGGTTTGCCTTTCCTTAATCTTTCTTCTAAGATAAGTCGTAAGGTCAGTATTGCCTCACGTGTTACAGTGTTTCTACGGAATCCAAACTGATCTTCCCCGAGGTTGGCTTCTACTAGTTTTTCCATTCGTCTGTAAAGAATTCGTGTTAGTATTTTGCAGCTGTGACTTATTAAGCTGATAGTTCGGTAATTTTCACATCTGTCAACACCTGCTTTCTTTGGGATTGGAATTATTATATTCTTCTTGAAGTCTGAGGGTATTTCGCCTGTTTCATACATCTTGCTCACCAGATGGTAGAGTTTTGTCAGGACTGGCTCTCCCAAGGCCGTCAGTAGTTCCAATGGAATGTTGTCTACTCCAGGGGCCTTGTTTCGACTCAGGTCTTTCAGTGCTCTGTCAAACTCTTCACGCAGTATCATATCTCCCATTTCATCTTCATCTACATCCTCTTCCATTTCCATAATATTGTCCTCAAGTACATCGCCCTTGTATAGACCCTCTATATACTCCTTCCACCTTTCTGCTTTCCCTTCTTTGCTTAGAACTGGGTTTCCATCTGAGCTCTTGATATTCATACAAGTCGTTCTCTTATCTCCAAAGGTCTCTTTAATTTTCCTGTAGGCGGTATCTATCTTACCCCCAGTGAGATAGGCCTCTACGTCCTTACATTTGTCCTCTAGCCATCCCTGCTTAGCCATTTTGCACTTCCTGTCGATCTCATTTTTGAGACGTTTGTATTCCTTTTTGCCTGTTTCACTTACTGCATTTTTATATTTTCTCCTTTCATCAATTAAATTCAATATTTCTTCTGTTACCCAAGGATTTCTACTAGCCCTAGTCTTTTTACCTACATGATCCTCTGCTGCCTTCACTACTTCATCCCTCAAAGCTACCCATTCTTCTTCTACTGTATTTATTTCCCCCATTCCTGTAAATTGTTTCCTTATGCTCTCCCTGAATCTCTGTACAACCTCTGGTTCTTTTAGTTTATCCAGGTCCCATCTCCTTAAATTCCCACCTTTTTGCAGTTTCTTCAGTTTTAATCTACAGGTCATAACCAATAGATTGTGGTCTGAGTCCACATCTGCCCCTGGAAATGTCTTACAATTTAAAACCTGGTTCCTAAATCTCTGTCTTACCATTATATAATCTATCTGATACCTTTTAGTATCTCCAGGGTTCTTCCATGTATACAACCTTCTTTCATGATTCTTAAACCAAGTGTTAGCTATGATTATGTTGTGCTCTGTGCAAAATTCTACCAGGCGGCTTCCTCTTTCATTTCTGTCCCCCAATCCATATTCACCTACTATGTTTCCTTCTCTCCCTTTTCCTACACTCGAATTCCAGTCACCCATGACTATTAAATTTTCGTCTCCCTTCACAATCTGAATAATTTCTTTTATTTCATCATACATTTCTTCAATTTCTTCGTCATCTGCAGAGCTAGTTGGCATATAAACTTGTACTACTGTAGTAGGTGTGGGCTTCGTATCTATCTTGGCCACAATAATGCGTTCACTATGCTGTTTGTAGTAGCTTACCCGCATTCCTATTTTCCTATTCATTATTAAACCTACTCCTGCATTACCCCTATTTGATTTTGTGTTTATAACCCTGTAGTCACCTGACCAGAAGTCTTGTTCCTCCTGCCACCGAACTTCACTAATTCCCACTATATCTAACTTCAACCTATCCATTTCCCTTTTTAAATTTTCTAACCTACCTGCCCGATTAAGGGATCTGACATTCCACGCTCCGATCCGTAGAACGCCAGTTTTCTTTCTCCTGATAACGACATCCTCTTGAGTAGTCCCCGCCCGGAGATCCGAATGGGGGACTATTTTACCTCCGGAATATTTTACCCAAGAGGACGCCATCATCACGTAATCATACAGTAAAGCTGCATGCCCTCGGGAAAAATTACGGCCGTAGTTTCCCCTTGCTTTCAGCCGTTATATATATATACTCCTGGAAATGGAAAAAAGAACACATTGACACCGGTGTGTCAGACCCACCATACTTGCTCCGGACACTGCGAGAGGGCTGTACAAGCAATGATCACACGCACGGCACAGCGGACACACCAGGAACCGCGGTGTTGGCCGTCGAATGGCGCTAGCTGCGCAGCATTTGTGCACCGCCGCCGTCAGTTTCAGCCAGTTTGCCGTGGCATACGGAGCTCCATCGCAGTCTTTAACACTGGTAGCGTGGACGTGAACCGTATGTGCAGTTGACGGACTTTGAGCGAGGGCGTATAGTGGGCATGCGGGAGGCCGGGTGGACGTACCGCCGAATTGCTCAACACGTGGGGCGTGAGGTCTCCACACTACATCGATGTTGTCGCCAGTGGTCGGCGGAAGTTGCACGTGCCCGTCGACCTGGGACCGGACCGCAGCGACGCACGGATGCACGCCAAGACCGTAGGATCCTACGCAGTGCCGTAGGGGACCGCACCGCCACTTCCCAGCAAATTAGGGACACTGTTGCTCCTGGGGTATCGGCGAGGACCATTCGCAACCGTCTCCATGAAGCTGGGCTACGGTCCCGCACACCGTTAGGCCGTCTTCCGCTCACGCCCAAACATCGTGCAGCCCGCCTCCAGTGGTGTCGCGACAGGCGTGAATGGAGGGACGAATGGAGACGTGTCGTCTTCAGCGATGAGAGTCGCTTCTGCCTTGGTGCCAATGATGGTCGTATGCGTGTTTGGCGCCGTGCAGGTGAGCGCCACAATCAGGACTGCATACGACCGAGGCACACAGGGCCAACACCCGGCATCATGGTGTGGGGAGCGATCTCCTACACTGGCCGTACACCACTGGCGATCGTCGAGGGGACACTGAATAGTGCACGGTACATCCAAACCGTCATCGAACCCATCGTTCTACCATTCCTAGACCGGCAAGGGAACTTGCTGTTCCAACAGGACAATGCACGTCCGCATGTATCCCGTGCCACCCAACGTGCTCTAGAAGGTGTAAGTCAACTACCCTGGCCAGCAAGATCTCCGGATCTGTCCCCCATTGAGCATGTTTGGGACTGGATGAAGCGTCGTCTCACGAGGTCTGCACGTCCAGCACGAACGCTGGTCCAACTGAGGCGCCAGGTGGAAATGGCATGGCAAGCCGTTCCACAGGACTACATCCAGCATCTCTACGATCGTCTTCATGGGAGAATAGCAGCCTGCATTGCTGCGAAAGGTGGATATACACTGTACTAGTGCCGACATTGTGCATGCTCTGTTGCCTGTGTCTATGTGCCTGTGGTTCTGTCAGTGTGATCATGTGATGTATCTGACCCCAGGAATGTGTCAATAAAGTTTCCCCTTCCTGGGACAATGAATTCACGGTGTTCTTATTTCAATTTCCGGGAGTGTGTATATATATATATATATATATGATGAATTTTGAATATTATTAAGGTAAATACAGTGCTTATTCTCTATCAAAATCTTTCATTTGCTAATTATGCCCATCAGTAGTTAGTGCCTTCAGTAGTTAGAATCTTTTATTTAGCTGGCAGTATTGGCGCTCGATGTATTGCAGTAGGTCGAGTAACGAAGATTTTTCTGAAAGTCAGATTGCGTTGCGCTAAAAATATTGTGTGTCAGTTTAGTGATGATCAGAATAAGTAAAGAGAAAACTGTTTGAGTACGTTGAGTTTTGCTCAGCTGTTTGAAAATCAAATAATGTAAGACGCGTACCAGCACAGTCATTCACAATTTTTCCAAGGGGACATTTCAAGGTGACCTGCCAGCCTCTGGGACACAGGGTTATAAGGTCGAAGTCTACCGGTCGTCAACGTTGATGGCCGTGGACCATACTACGTTAGACCCTCTAGAATATGTAGGGTATGAGTCAAATTCTGACAGTTTAGTTCGTACAGTCTGTTTTTCTGCACACGAAGGCGGCTATCACCTTGACAGTGCAAGTGAACGGCACCCCTCTCGTTTTTCAAGTAGATACGTGATTCTCAGCCACCATCATTGATGGGGACTCACACAGCCAGTTAAGACCGCCACCGCTTCTTCCAATCACAATCCCTCTGAAGAGTGACATCAATGACATCACCCAATTACATGGGTGGTTCTCGGCACAGATCCAATATCATTCACATGATGGCACAGCATGGATTTTGATCCTTACCGCCATCAGCTTATACAGGCGGACCTTTCCACTCCCTGGGCCTCAAGATACATGATTTCACATTTGCTATCAAGACCTTGTCTTCGTACACTCAACTGCTAGAGGTTCTGGACTCATTCTCAGACATTTTTTCCGACATCTCGCCAGGGGTCTCTTGATGCTACACCCAGTGGCTCCGAAGCTCCACAAAGCCTGTCCAGTACTGTTTGCACTCAGTGATAACATCACCTGGAGCTTCGTCCCTTGGAAGGTAAAGGAGTCCTGATGCCCGTTCACGTAGTCGCTGGGCTTTACCCATCTTCACTGTCGAATAGCCGAACAGGTCTCTTCGAGTATGTTGGGATTTCAAAGGCACTGTGAACGCGCAATCCGTTATTCACACCTCATGTATACCAAAGGTTGAGGGCATTCTGTCAAAAATGGTGGCTGGAAAAGTATTTACCAAGATGGATCTTTATGACACCTACCTCCCGCTGCCTTTGGAGAAGACAACGAATTCTAGTCTGGTCTTCAATACGCCTTTTGGGCTATTTCGTTGCAACTGACTTCCGTTCAGGGTCGCAATTGCCCCACCCACTTTTCAACGTTGTTTGGAATGCTGATGAGAGACGTTCCTCGGATGGCAATATACCTCGGTAACATCTTAGTCACTGGTACCACCTCCCAGAAACTGGTATGGAACCTATGTACACTCTTGACCTTTCTGCAGCTTGCTCACTTACATTGCAACAAAGACAAATGTCTCTTTTTGTGCCTGGGATAACCTACCTCAGTCAAGTCTCGAGCACCGTGGTCATTCGTCCAACACTTCAATAAGTTGAGGCGATACAGCAACTTCCTCCCCCAAAGCGCACTTCACAGCTCAAGTCTGTCCTTGGACAGATGAACTGCTATCAGCATTTTATTCCCCATGCCACAGCTCTGGCAGAACCACTGCATTACCTCCTTCGTAAAAATAGTCCATAGGAATGATCTCCAGTTTGCGATCAGCCATTCCAACATCTGAAATCAGCCCTCCTTAAGCCGCGTGCCTTATACCATATGACCCCTCTGAACTTCACACCTTGGCTGCGAATGCATTGGACTATGGATTGGGGGCCATTCTGTCTCACATTAGCCACCATTTGCGGATTTGACGAATTCCAAGACTTCATCTACAGCCACAGCTTCGCATTGTTCACAGATCACAAGCCCTTTATCTCCCTGTTCCGTGCCACTTCAGCCTCCCTATGAGAACTGCTCGTCGCCTCCAGTGCTGGGCTTTGTTCCTCACGGAGTATTCACAAGACATGCAATTCCGGGTCACCCCACTACAGGCCACTGCCGATTTGCTCTCTCGTCTTCTGGCGGGGGCCGATGCAGACTTCGATGCCGACCCACTTACCTGTTTCCACTTGGATGACGCTGCCGCCACGCTGATATCTGCATTACCACTGGACGCCAAGCTCGTCGCACGGCACACAGTGCTCGACACAAGACTTTGGACCATATACAACATGTTTAGCATGGTAGCCAAGGGATGGTCATCAGCTTACGCAGCTGGAGGTACAAGGTTACTGGCGCGATGACTTATTGGTCAGAGATGGTGTCCACCTCATCTTGGAGGATATTGATAGGTGGCTGGTTGTGCTGCCACCCTCCCTGCAGCAGCAGGTATTGGAGCCCCTGCACGTCGAAGACTGGGGGTATTGTCCACATAAAACGCCTCACCCGTCTACTATTGGAGAGTGATGGATGCCATCATCACTCACATGGTGACATAATGTACCACGTGCTTCCTTTGCGTCCAGCTGCTTCGCCTTGGTCCTGCTTACACCTGGATTTCATGAGCCAGTTCCTTGGTTCCTCCTCGCTCATTTTTGTGGATGTTGGTGGTGGATTCCCAAGTTTCTCACGTTGGCCACTAGTCCCATCCATGCTCTCTCCCGCATCTTTGCCATTGAGAAACTTCCAGAAGCAGTTGTGACAAAACAATTCACCTCAATTTACATCTACTGAATTCACTTCCTTCTGTGCTACCTCCAGCATCCAGTTGGCCCATACGGCGCCGTTTTATCCCGCATACAATGGATTGGCGCAAAAATTGGTCCGCAAATTTAAGAGACAGATGGCCAAACTGCATTAGCAGGACACCCTGGACGACACCATTACAATTTTCCTTCCCGCCTATGGGTCCACAGTCTAGGATGGATTTTCCCGGCAGCCGGCCGCGGTGGCCGATCGGTTCTATACACTTCAGGCCGGAACCGCGCGACTGCTACGTTCGCAGGTTCGAATCCTGCTTCGGGCATGGATGTGTGTGATGTCCTTAGTTTAGTTAGGTTTAAGTAGTTCTCAGTTCTAGGGGACTGATGACCTCAGATGTTAAGTCCCATAGTGCTCGGAGCCATTTGAACCATTTGAACCATTTTCTTGGCGGAAAAACTTCATGGCCGCCCTCATCGATCGTTCCTGTCCATCCTGTTCCCACCTACACTTCGCCCAGCTCAGCGAAGTTCTAACCACTCTCGGTTTCCACCGCAGAATTCAGTTTGGGCGATTTTGTTCACTAGGAATCGTCCCCTGTGGGTCCCTACCTTGGTCTCGAAGCGCCTCGGCCGCACCATGGTGACTGTTAGCCTTTAAGCACAGCAAACAGCTCAGCCCTGGCGTGCTTCAGGACCGGTTTCTACGCCGCCTCCCCTTCCATTGGACATCGGGGAAGATCACAGTCCGCTTTCCAGGCTGTTGCTGCTGCTATCGCCGCCACCTACTGCACACCCGGCGGATCCTCCTGCTCCTGCTGCTACGACTATGGAAGGGCACCTGCTGCCACCCCATTGTTACAGTAACCAGCTGATCGAGGGCCCGAAGTCGATATGAGCCTTCACCTCGCTTTTGGGGGTGGGAGATGGAGAGGGGAGGACTGCAGCACCCATCCCGGCCGCCTGTCACATTGGCACCCCTGATGACAGAACAGAGATGCGGGATGCCTTCATCACAGTGAGTGAAACCAAAGCAGATGTTTACGGTACGACAGAGGCCGTTACCGGAGACACAGCCTCATGACTCAGCCAACGGCCACCAGAGCTCGCTATCCGAGCACAGAACGTAGCCAGACGTCTCGATTAAGAACCGAATTATTTTTCTACGCCACTCACGTGATCGTAATTAGTCCAGAAGATTCATCCACCAACCGGGCTTTTAAGCTGACGCACCACCGGCCATTAGGCAGTTCGACACGCCGCCCGGACTTGTAGGGTCTGCCATCCCGACCCCTTCTTCCACAAGCCTCTTTCACTGGTAGTCCCAGATCGTCGGGAGAGGCAGCTCTGGACTGTGACCCAAGAGTGTCGTGTAACGTTTATCTGGCCTCCCTGGACAGCTTGATGGTAATGCTGTGCGACCACTCTGTAGTAGTTTTGTTTCCACCTTTTCTTTAGTGGATTTTTTTGGGCGAGATGTTTGTGAGGAAAATATTTTATTTCCTTAGTCCTCTGTTAAATGATCCGAAGTGTGATCCATAATTTGCTTCTTGCTTGAATTGTGTTTTGTTTCGGCTGCTTCGTCAACATCAGCAATGATCTTGTTTATTGTTTTTTTTCAATAAAAGCCGAGGACTAATGTTCGAATTTTGTTACATACAGCAAACAATATGCTCCAAAAACTTATTAGCACCGACATTGTACTCTGTCGTGACATTTGGCACAAAACGCCGTCTACCTTGCCTCACAAGGCAGCGAGTCTACGATCTACCCGTTGTTTCATCGTCTTAGATGCTCACAACAACACGAACGGAAGACCAGCTTCACTGTTTCCAAGATCCTGTTACTGTACACTGGGGTCACAACAAACCGGTTTTTGTCAAAGTCCCTTAAGCCATGATACTTACTGCCGCTAGAACGAGTCTCCATTTGTCTATGCTCCTTTTATGTACGCTATAACGAGTACAAGTACAGATGTTGCTACAGGTGACTGATAACGGTGTGCTGATCAACATTACTTCAGTATTTACGTCATTTGCAGACTAATAATTGTAGTTAACACACGTCATACCGAACTGTGAGGTGTAATGTTTACCACAGTGAACTCTTATTCGGGAAGATGACGGTTCAAACCCCCGTCTGGCCTTCCCGATTTAGGTTTTCAGTGATTTCCCTAAATCGCTTTAGGCAAATGCCGGATGCTTCCTTTGAAAGGGCACGGCCGACTTCCTTCCCCACCCTTCCCTAATTCGATGGGTCCGATGACCTCACTGTTTGGTTCCCTCACCCAGATCAGCCAAACAACATGTTACGTTGTTCAGGAGCCAAACAACATGTTAGGTTGTTCAGGAAGTCCCAGAATGCGTGGAAGGAGTACGCCCTTAATTATTTTCCCCCGGGCAGCAGATCAGATGTTGAAATATGGACGCGTGGACGCAAGACGGTTGGTCTATGCTACTAGACGTAGTCCACTTACTATGGTGCAGTTACAAGCATGAGGAAAACATCAGACTGTAAGGTTTGTGACGTGTTTGTGGAAAGACAGTTTGACGCAAAGGAAAAATAGCCAACACACAAATGTGGCTACATATTAAGAAACTAAGGTTTTCACTCACCAGTGTACGTGTACGTCCAGTATGCCTATCAGACTATGGAGAACAATTAAATTGGTGGCAGTAACGGGTAGTGGCTCCAGGGATAATTGAGACAAAATGTAATCTTTATAGATACGAGGAATTTTAGATCTGACACCTACTGTGAGGATATGATCGACGTGGGACTTTTTATATTCGTTTTGTTGAAGGACCACTTAATCCATGTGTGAGTTCGTATCCATGGCGGTGTCCCCTCTATCATATCTTTGACTTTGTTGCTTAGCAGCGAGTCTACCAGCGTCCTGCTGGACTCCAGTGGTTCCCAGCCTTTCTTAGACCATTACCCGTAAGTGCAGTCAGACATTAGTTCGTACGGCCCCCTCCCCCACTGCCATTTGTTGCCCCCCACCACACATTATCACCAACTGTAGCACCTAACTTAACTGTAGAATGAAAGACTTGTATTGGAACAATTTTATTTTTAAAATGATGAAAGATGGGTGATATTTAGGTTGTGTTTTCTCACACGCACGCGAGCGCCTCCGCGCGCGCGCGCACGCGTGTGTGTGTGTGTGTTAGAAGAATGAATGACGAAGGAATTCGTGGCGCATCAAAAAAATGGTTCAAATGGCTCTGAGCACTATGGGACTTAATTTCTGAGGTCATCAGTCCCCTAGAACTTAGAACTACTTAAACCTAACTAACCTAACGACATCACACACATCCATGCCCGAAGCAGGATTCGAACCTGCGACCGTAGCGGTCGCTCGGTTTCAAACTGTAGCGCCTAGAACTGCTCGGCTAGCCCGGCCGGCCGTGGTGCATCGCAAGCGCTACCCACAACTCCTTCTCAGATGAGAAAGCTAGCTATCTACAGTGAGGGTGGACACTTGTTACGAAGCATACTTCCCCTGCGTTACTCCTCTCCATTGCGGGACCCTCCTGATGTGCACACCGCAGGCACATTTACAATCAACCAAGTTAAAATGTCTGCACTGTGCTTACAGTTAATAAATCACTGGATTGCTGCACTCCTTACTTCTGAACTGGCAGGAATTGGAAGCCTTCAGGGTGTTAATGCGTTGTGTCTGACCACACCACTAACAATAATAATAAGGCATTACTGGCTATTAAAATTGCTACACCAAGAAGAAATGCAGATGATACACGGGTATTCATTGGACAAATTTATTATACTAGAACTGACATGTGATTACATTTTCACGCAATTTGGGTGCATACATCCTGAGAAATCAGTTCCCAGAACAACCATCTCTGGCCGTTATAACGGCCTTAATACGCCTGTGCAATGAGTCAAACAGAGCTTGGATGGTGTGTACAGTTACAGCTGCTCATGCTGCTTCAACACGATACCACAGTTCATCAAGAGTAGTGACTGGCGTATGGTGACGAGCCAGGTGCTCGGCCACCATCGAGCAGACGTTTTCAGTTGGTGAGAGATCTGGAGAATGTGATGGCCAGGGCAGCAGTCGAACATTTTCTGTATCCAGAAAGACCCGTACAGGACCTGTAACATGCGGTCGTGCATTATCCTGCTGAAATGTAGGGTTTTGCGGGGATCGAATGAAAGGTAGAGCCACAGATCGTAACACATCTGTAATGTAACGTCCACTGTTCAAAGCGCCGTCAATGCGAACAAGAGGTGACCGAGACGTGTAACGAATGGCACCCATCACGCCGGGTTTTACGCCAGTATGGCGATGTCCAATACAGGCTTCCAATGTGCGTTCACCGCGATGTCGCGAATACGGATGCGACCTTCATGATGCTGTAAAGAGAACCTGGATTCATCTGAAAAAAATGACGTTTTGCCATTCGTGCACCCAGTTCGTTGTCGAGTACGCCATCGCTCATGTATGTGATGCAGCGTCAAGGGTAACCGCTGCCATGGTCTCCGAGCTGATAGTCCATGCTGCTGCAAACGTCGTCGAACTGTTCGTGCAGATGGTTGTTGTCATGCAAACGTCCCGATCTGTTGACTCAGGGATCGAGACGTGGCTGCACGATCCGTTACAGCCATGCGGATAAGATGAAAAGCCACCGATTCCATATTCTCCTAATAGTCATTGGATCTCGACCAACGCGAGCAGCAATGTCGCGATACGATAAACCGCAATCGCGAAAGGCTACAATCCGACCTTTTTCAAAGTCGAAAACGTGATGGTTCGCACTTCTGCTCCTTACACGAGGCATCACAACAACGTTTCACCAGGCACCGCCGGTCAACTGCTGTTTGTGTATGAGAAATTGGTTGGAAACTTTCCTCATGTCAGCACGTTGTAGGTGTCGCCACCGGCGCCAACCTTGTGTGAATGCTCTGAAAAGCTAATCATTTGCATATCACAGCATCTTCTTCCTGTCGGTTAAATTTCGCGTATGTAGCTGGTCATTTACGTGGTGTAGCAATTTTAATGTCCAGTAGTGTATTTTGCTGCCTGCGTCGGCTGACGGCCCCAGCGGCGGGCGAGGCGCGGCTGTGGCAGGCAGTGAAGGCAGCTGGCGGCCGGCAGATGCCGCTGCAGCTACTGTCGCGACGAGCGGCGTTGCGGCCCCGCGCGGCTGCTGAGGGCCGGAACGAGACACACGCCCGACCGTCGGCCGCTTATCGACGTGTGCGGCGAGCGGACGCACTTGAAAACTTTAATGGTGGTCTTTACGTAGTTTATGAAGTCCACGACTCTAACCAATAACGCACAGCACTACTGAACACTTTACGCTTAGGCAGCATTAAATGCTGACTGTCAAAAATGGTTCAAATGGCTCTGAGCACTATGCGACTTAACTTCTGAGGTCATCAGTCGCCTAGAACTAATTAAACGTAACTAACCTAAGGACATCACCCACATCCATGCTCGAGGCAGGATTCGAACCTGCGACCGTTGCGGTCGCTCGACCCCAGACTGTAGCGCCTAGAACCGCACGGCCACTCCGGCCGGCTGCTGACAGTCGCTAACAACTTATTCCAGAAGAAAGCGACACCCAAATGAGGAGCTGTTTCACGCGGTGACCGTTGCGGCAGCTATCTTGACTCGCACTGCCACGATACAAATGGTTCCAATGGCTCTGAGCACTATGGGACTTAACATCTACGGTCATCAGTCCCCTAGAACTTAGAACTACTTAAACCTAACTAACCTAAGGACATCACACAACACCCAGCCATCACGAGGCAGAGAAAATCCCTGACCCCGCCAGGAATCGAACCCGGGAACCCGGGCACGGGAAGCGAGAACGCCACGACACACCTCACTGGCAGACACTGAAAAAAGCCAACAAAGCCTTAGCTCAGGTTTGACTTACACAAACACAAAAGTCACTCGCTGTGAAACACAGTGTAGCTGGAAGCACGTGTTTGTCTTTGACGCTCCGCTGGCGGTGCAGTGGACGAAGTCGACACCAGCCAGTCCCTCAGGGCCAACTGGCCACTAGGGGGACTCTCCAAACCGTGCCTTGTCTCCACAAATCCAGTACGTCGAGTGCGTCTCCTCGAACGGGCTTGTGCTATCAGTTGGCAAACAACATCGGCTCGACGTGCAGCTATATACGCCCCTCAGCGGCTGCAGGAAGACTCCAAGCCTCTGCGAGGAACACACTGAGAACACGGCTGACGGCCAGAGCTCCTAAATCGGACGGGTGGGATCATCGTGCACCCTCTAGCGTTGTGATTCCCAACCTGGGGCTAACTACCCCCTCAGGTGTAAAATGAAATTTTCTGAGCGGTAAAAACTAAATGATTCCATTCTGTTTCAGTCACGACACTAAATTATTTTCAAAACGTCATTACTATTATCACAGTTTTGTAAGACTCTGATACTGATTATGTAAGTTATGAATAATTACTTTTTCTCAATTAGTAGAGGTGGAGGTTGTAAGTAGGCTGTTTAGGTTTTTATGTTTGTAACGCCACGTAGCGCTCTGTATGAAAATCACTGATTGTGCTGTGTGCAGCCTGTGGCTGGGTGGCATTGTTGGAATTTGTTATTGTAGTGTTGGGCAGTTGGATGTGAACAGCGCGTAGCGTTGCGTAGTTGGAGGTGAGCCGCCAGCAGTGGTGGGTGTGGGGAGAGAGATGGCGGAGTTTTGAGAGCGGATGATATGGACGTGTGTCCATCAGAAAGAGTAAATTTGTAAGACTGTATGTCATGAGCTAATATATGTATTATGGCTTTTGAACACTATTAAGGTAAATACATTGTTTTTTCTCTATTGAAATCTTTCATTTGCTAACTATGCCTAACAGTAGTTAGTGCCTTCACTAGTTAGAATCTTTTATTTAGCTGGCAGTATTGGCGCTCGCTGTATTGCAGTAGTTCGAACAACGAAGATTTTATTAAGGTAAGTGATTCATGAAAGGTATAGGTATTGTCAGTCAGGGCCATTCATTTGTAGAGATTATTGAAAGTCAGATTGCGTTGCGCTAAAAATATTGTGTGTGAGTTTAGTGTTGATCAGAATAAGTAAAGAGAGCAATGACTGAGTACGTTCATTTCTTCTCAGCTGTTTCAAAATAAAATAACGTAAGACGTTTATCAGCACAGTCATTTATAATTTTTCTAAGGGGAGGTTTCAAGATAACAGATTCCTCAATAGTCCATCCACTACACACATGTTGTGCATTGTTCCGTACATCGCTGATGATAAAAGTCAGACATATACGTAACAAACGCTAAATATCTCAAGAAAATATCTTTCCAAGCTGTAGATAGTACCTTCAGTAGTCCTCAAATAGGCCGGCCGGTGTGGCCGTGCGGTTAAAGGCGCTTCAGTCTGGAACCGCGTGACCGCTACGGTCGCAGGTTCGAATCCTGCCTCGGGCATGGATATGTGTGATGTCTTAGGTTAGTTAGGTTTAATTAGTTCTAAGTTCTAGGTGACTGATGACCTCAGACGTTAAATCGCATAGTGCTCAGAGCCATTTGAACGATTTTTTGTCCTCAAATTACTTCATTACTCACTTAGAAACAGATAAATTAATTAATTGACAGCACGACACAGCAGTAACTACATAAGCCCTACTATAGTGCAATACATAGTATTATTATCATTACACAACTAGCCATTAAAATTGCTACACTGCGTAAGATGACGTGCTACAGACGCGAAATTTAAATCACAGGAAGAAAATGCTGTGATATGCAAATGATTAGCTTTTCAGAGCATTCACACAAAGTTGGCACCGGTGGCGACACCTATAACGTCCTGACATGGGGAAAGTTTCCAAACGATTTCTCATACACAAACAGCAGTTGACCGGCGTTGCCTGCAGAAACGTTGTTGTGATGCCTCGTGTAAGGAGGAGAAATGCGTACCATCACGTTTCCGACTTTGATAAAGGTCGGATTGTAGCCTATCGCGATTGCGGTTTATCGTTTCGCGACAATGCTGCTCGCGTTGGTCGAGATCCAATGACTGTTAGCAGAATATGGAGTCGGTGGATTCAGGAGGATAATACGGAACGCCGTTCTGGATCCCAATAGCCTCGTATCACTAGCAGTCGAGATGACAGGCATCTTATCCGCATGACTGTAACGGATCGTGCAGCCACGTCTCGATCCCTGAGTCAGCGGATGGGGACGTTTGCAAGACAACAACCATCTGCACAAACAGTTCGACGACGTTTGCAGCAGCACTGACTATCAGCTTGGAGACCATGGCTGCGGTTACCCTTGACGCTGCATCGCAGACAGGAGCGCCTGCGATGGTATACTCAACGTCGAACCTGGGTGCACGAATGATTTTTTCGGATGAATCCAGGTTCTGATTACAATATCATGATGGTCGCATCCGTGTTTGGCGACATCACGGTGAACGCACGTTGGAAGCGTGTATTCGTCATCGCCATACGGCGTATCACCCGGCGTAATGGTATGGGGTGCCATTGGTTACACGTCTCGGTCACCTCTTGTTCGCATTGACGGCATTTTGAACAGTGGGCCTTACATTACAGATGTGTTACGACCCGTGGATCTACCCTTCATTCGATCCCTGTGAAACCCTACATTTCAGCAGGATAATGCACGACCGGATATTGCAGGTCCTCTACGGGCCATTCTGGGTACAGAAAATGTTCGACTGCTGCCCTGGTCAGCACATTCTCCAGATCTCTCACCAATTGAAAAGTCTGGTCAAGGTGGCCGAGCAACTGGCTCGTCACAATACGCCAGTCACTACTCCTGATGAACTGTGGTATCGTGTTGAAGATGCATGGGCAGCTGTACCTGTACAGGCCATCCAAGCTCTGTTTGACTCAATGCACAGGCGTATCAAGGCCGTTATTACGGCCAGAGGTGGTTGTTCTGGGTACTGATTTCTCAGGATCTATGCACCGAAATTGCGTGAAAATGTAATCACATGTCAGTTCTAGTATAATATATTTGTCCAATGAATACCCGTTTATCATCTGCATTTCTTCTTGGTGTAGCAATTTTAATGGCTAGTAGTCTATTACGTATCAAGCAGTCTTTTACAGTAATTTATTTTTACAAGTCCGTCTTGATTACACAAAGTTCCAAAAAATGTTGGCTCAAATGGCTCTGAGCACTATGGGACTCAACTGCTGTGGTCATAAGTCCCCTAGAACTTAGAACTACTTAAACCTAACTAACCTAAGGACAGCACACAACACCCAGCCATCACGAGGTAGAGAAAATCCCTGACCCCGCCGGGAATCGAACCCGGGAACCCGGGCGTGGGAAGCGAGAACGCTACCGCACGACCACGAGATGCGGGCTCCCAAAAAATGATTGGGACTGATTTACAGACTTTATGTCTTCATTGAATATAGTATTTTATAGCTCAACGAACTATGTGAAAGTGTCTCTGTCATGTGATAACGTTGTGCAAAATTGTAACTAATATTTTCGGTCATTCTAGAGCAGCGGTAGTCAACCGTTTTTACCTATCGCCCGCTTTGCTGCCTCTGTTATGAGTAAAATTTTCTAACCGCCTACCAGTTCCACAGTAATAGTGATTTATGAAGTAGGGAAGTAACTTCACTTTATAAAACTCAAAAAAGCAGAGTTGTAGCAAGTTAATGAATATGATTATAAATACTTACCAAATACTTTATGTCAAAACTTCATGAATACATAATAGAAATGGAAACGAGCGTATGGCATCGTTGGCCGGAAGGACCCATTCGGGGAAGTTCGGCCGCCAGGTGCAAGTCTTACTTCACTCGACGCCACATTGGGCGGCTTGCGCGCCGGTGATGAGGATGAAATAATGATGAAGACAACACAACACCCAGTCCACGAGCGGAGAAAATCTCCAACCCAGCCGGGAACTGAACCCATGCTCGCTTGCATGGGAGGCAAGTACGTTACCACCCAGCTAATCAGGCGGACATGAAAACCTAATGAAAATAGCTTTAACCCTAACACAATGAAAGCGTGAACGCCCACTAGTGGGCTATTGGCACCAGGTTGACCACCACTGCTTTGACTACCACTGCTGTAGTGTGACCTCGCCTAAGTGTGGATGTGTCCTTTCCTAAAACAGAGAGCACATAGCACTAGGTAGCTAACCTCGCTGTCTTCAGATGCACAGCACTTGTCTCAAGGTTCTGAGCAGCCCAAACCTACCTTACACTGCTTATTATGTGAATGAAAGGAAAGAGAAATTATCCTGATAGTATTTCCGCTGAAGAGAGAAAGTATTCATTTAAATGTGCTTGCATCAACTACGAACTGGGGAAACAGGTAAGTCAGCACGCAGGAAGTGAGCATGAAAATCGTAAAATTTTACAAATGACTTCAGGATGGAATGACTATGGAGAACTTTGAAATGTGTTCCTGTTGTTAGTAAGCATGATAATTCACGAACAAAGTTGCTGACGTCCTCCAAAGGACCACACCATGGAATATAATACAATGTATTATCGAAAACAGGACAAAATAATCTGTGATGTTCTGAAATTTCCTTCGTATTGTCGGATGATTGGTAAAGTAATCTAAACCATCACTTATAACAAAGGATTACTTACTGAAAGACCGACCGAAACAAAATATCTAACTTTGGTGCAAAACACAGTTTGTAGAGCAGACGACTCAAATAACAGAATATTACGCCAAAGCGCGCTATGAATCAACATTCGCAGCATAAATTCCTCAGTGTGACAGTTTAGAAGATGTCGTCTCGGCAAAACAAGAGATAAAAGTGTCTGACTTTAACAAACAGAACGATGTCAGCTGCAAATGGCTTCCAAGCGAAGGGGCAGCGTACAGCTAGCCCATGGTCAGCACATTTATGTTCATCCACGTAACCATTTGAACTCAAATTTTAAACGCCCAGTTACCTGAATTGACGGCAGGGCTTTTCTTTAAAAATCATGGAAGTGTAAAACGGTGACGTTTTATAACGTCATAACAATGATACCAACATCTACCATGTCAGTTGCCCGAAACATATAGCTCCTGGTGGAATTGTTTTGTTTAAATTGATTTTAATCAAAGCAATCCCAGCTTGCATAATTAATTGGTGTACTAATCATTTAGATTATTGTCTGAAGTGTAATGTAACCACATGCCACTGATAAGTAGACTCGTTCAAGCGATATTTTCTTTTATATACACGGCTTTCGGCTGCGCTGTTTCTTTTATTGCAGTGGTTTTATTTCTTTCATTTGACTTTAGGTTTCCAACCCAAATTGAAAAGCCCTCTGGTTGAACATTGTGGGAAGATGAGGTTGGAGACCGACAAAACACAGCAAAACATACTCTCAGCATTTTCTGGCAGGTGACGCAGGCCGAATATAAGTTTCGTCAGTACGAATTAAGGAAAATGCTTGATTATAAAAATAGCTTTTTCACATCACACACTTCTCTTCTTGGACATTAAAAACGTAAAAAAAAGGAAATTACATAGAAGAAGGAAAATGCGCTGTATTACTGGATCAAATATGCACTTAAGACTAGAAAAAGTCTGAAAATGCCGTTCTGTGCTATTCATGAAAGCACTATAACATTTTCAACTTTAAACAACTGTTTCGGGAATACGACAGGAAATAAAACCCAGAAGCGATTGTAAACATTAGTCTGCTATTGTTTTAGGTCATCTAACACAGTGGCGTCGATTAAAATGAACGCACAGAGTAAGTCCGTGGCGGCATCTCCCCTTATTATACTTATGTTCAAAGTACACCGTGCAGATATGTTTTTAGTACGCAGCCAAAGACGTGACTTCCTCATCAGACGAGATCAGCGATATTTAACATGAAAGACCTTTTTAAGAGACGGCTTTCAAAGTATTTTCTTGGTAACGTGACTACTATATTCGATATTTTCTCATTTTGAAACGTACACTCGATCTAATTCACAGGAAGACTGTCCAGGAGCCGCGGCTGACAGGACGATATCGTTAGTTAACATGTAAACTGTTTACATATGCCATCGCAACTTATGACACGAACAAAAAATAACATTCTGCCTCTAGTGTACACAGAACACATTTCGTAAAAAAAAAAAAATACCACGGACGTGTAAAACAAACTGCAATGCGAATCTCTCGCTGATCGTTCATTTGAATGCTGGTACATATGTTGGAGTCAGTATCGGTTATTACGCCCCGGGGAAGCGGAATAATTTGGAAGAGAGCGGCACGTTTAGTTTTTCGCTGCAGCGTTTAAGTTTACGGTCCGCCGATCTCGAATGCAGGCGTTCATTTCCATTCAATTTGCTATTTATTCACCGGCCACGCCACGTGGGTGCTATTAACAGCCAACACACGTGCCGCCGCTTCTGCTAAACGACCGACCGCCTCGTCGTCGACTCCAATCGGACAGCAGTTAATGTGAGAATTGGTTTCCCTCCACTTCACCACTAAGGTGCACTGTGTTTTTTCCGCCCCTTCGAGAGTAATTTTATTGTAGCTCGTTTTGGCTCTACTTTCTGGCAGTCTATACATGTCAAGCTCTGGTTTTCACACATCATACAAGTATTTGTTCGTGTTAAAACAATGGGTTTGGAGAGGAAAGGTCCCATTCTGACTTAAATAACGTCTCCATGTAAATTCTCATTACTGTTACATAAATTTTGTAAACTTTGATTTGAACCATCGTTACGTGCTGATGTACTGTCAAATTTGCAAAGTGTTGGCCACATGTGAGTGTCGTGTAAGACTACGCAGAGTGTAGTGTTTCAGCATGTGAAGCTGTTTCACTACACGTGATGCCGTCGTATGGATATACGCCATTTACTACAATGAATGATAAATAATTAATACGTTTTGTAAAATACTACATGATACTGTGTTCTTTTTCCTCTCTTTGTTTAATATGCATCTCAGTGGCTCGATATCAGTGCGGCGATCTTATAGCGCGGTTTGCAGACGTTGAGAATTGCTGGACACAGTTTTGACCGACTCCATAGACAATTTCTTAAGGACATGCCTCCAGCTCTGTTCATATGGTTCAAATGGCTCTGAGCACTATGGGACTTAACATCTGAGGTCATCAGTCCCCTAGAACTTAGAACTACTTAAATCTAACTAACCTAAGGATATCACACACACCAATGCCCTAGGCAGGATTCGAACCTGCGACCGTAGCAGTCGCGCGGTTCCAGACTGAAGCGCCTAGAACCGCTCGGCCACACCGGCCGGCTCCAGCTCTGTTACCAGTCACCGTTGATAACTGTTATAGAAATGCAAAGTGATGAACATTCTGTATATTGTAAAAAATATTGTATCAGTTGTGTTCAGTTAACGATTAACCACGTTTGATTGCACAGCTTTGCGATTTAGTGTAATAATTTTAATATGTGGCAACAGAATATCTATAGCGAATGACGAATACACCGTCGAAAGAGTTAAACGCTATTCGGTGGATTTATAATGAATTATTATTGAATACATTGTATCTGCAATTCCACAAGTTATCTAATAAAGCAATAATTATTGAATCATTTATAGATTAGAACTGAAATTAAATTCCAAATAATACGGTGATATATTGCTATAAAGTGATCTCGAGTTTTCTGTATTTACGAAGACTTCTACGTATGAAAGCTTATTTAATTTGTGGTGAGATAAAGCCATTTATGTGCTACATATTTAGAAAAGTGCGACGTTAATTATCAGTAACTGACCTGCGAAGAAAGATATTCTACATCTACCTGATTACTCTGCTATTCACAATAAAGTGCCTGGCAGAGGGTTGAATGCACTACCTTCATGCTGTCTCTCTACCGTTCCACTCTCGAAGGGCACGCGGGAAAAACGAGCACCTAAATTTTTCCGTGCTAGTCCTGATTTCCCTTATTTTATCGTGATGATCATTTCTACCTATGTAGGTGGGTGCCACAAGAATGTTTTCGCAATCGGAGGAGAAAACTAGTGATTGAAATTTCATGAGAAGATCCCGTCGCAGCGAAAAACGCCTTTGTTTTAATGATTGCCACTTCAATTCACGTATCATCACTATCTCCCGTATTTCGCGATAATACAAAACGAGCTGCCCTTCTTTGCACTTGTTCGATGTCATCCGTCAATCCCACGTGATGCGGATCCCACACCGCATAGCAGTACCCAGAATAGGGCGGACAAGCGTAGTGTAAGCAGTCTCTTTGGTAGGCCTGTTGCACCATCTAAGTGTTCTGCCAGTGAATCGCAGTCTTTAGTTTGCTCTACCCACAATATTATTCATGTGGTCGTTCCAATTTAGGTTATTTGTAATTGTAATCCCTAAGTATTTAGTTGAATTTATAGCCCTCAGATTTGTGTGACTTATCGCGCAATCGAAATTTAGCTGATTTCTTTTATTACTCATGTGAATAACTTCGCACTTTTCTTTATTCAGGGTTCGCACCACACAGATATCTTATCTAAAGCATTTTGCAAGTCGTTTTGATCATCCGATGACTTTACAAGACGGTAAAGGCCAGTATCATCCGCAAACAATCTAAGACGGCTACTCAGATTGTCTCCTATGTCGTTAATATAGATCACGAACAATAGAGGGCCTATAACACTTCCTTGGGGAACACCTGATATTACTTCTGTTTTACTCGATGACTTTCCGTCTATTACCACGAACTGTGACCTTTCTGACAGGAACTCACGAATCCAGTGGCACAACTGAGGCGATACTCCGTAGGCACGCAATTTGATTAGAAGACGCTTGAGAGGAACGGTGTCGAAAGCCTTCTGGAAATCCAAAAATATGGAATCAATTTGACATCCCCGATCGATAGCACTCATTACTTCATGACTATAAAGAGCCAGTTGTGTTTCACAGGAACGATATTTTCTGAATCCGTGCTGACTATATGTCAATAAATTGTTTTCTTCGAGGTACTTCATAATGTTCGAATACAGTATATGTTCTAAAACCCTACTGCAAATCGACATTAGTGATATAGGCCTGTAATTCAGCGGATTACTCCTACTCCCCTTTTTGGGTATTGATGCGACTTGAGCAATTTTCCAGTCTTTAGGTAGGTATCTTTCTGTGAGCGAGTGGTTGTGTATAATTGCTAAATATGGTGCTATTTTATCAGCATACTCTGAGAGAAACCTGACTGGTGTACAATCTGGACCGGAGGCCTTGCCTTTATTAAGTGATTGAAGCTGCTTTGTTACACCGAAGATATCTACTTCTACGTTTCTCATCTTGACAGTTGTTCTTGATTGGAATTCAGGAATATTTACTTCGTCTCCTTTGGTGGAGGAGTTTCGGAAAACCGTGTTTAATAACTCTGCTTTAGTGGCACTGTCATCAGTAACTTCACCGTTGTTGTCGCGCAGTGAAGGTACTGATTGCATCTTGCCACTGGTGTGCTTTATGTATGATCAGAATCTCTTTGGGTTTTCTGCTAGATTTCGAGACGGAATTTCGTTGTGGAAATTATTGAAAGCATCTCGCATTTAAGTACGCGCCATATTTAAAAGTTAAATGGATATTAGCAATTCATTTATGTCACAGACATTATTCGCTAGGTATCGGTACTCAGTTAGAAGCGCGGCTCATCCCTGAAGACAGGTCCACTTCAGTGAATGAGATTCCAGGCCGAACACGTGTCTGGACACTCCCCAGACAGCTGTGGGACACCAACCTAACTGTCGCCCACGATACGGCCCGACAAGCGGGAGTGGTGGTCTGGGGTGCCATTTATTTTCTTAGCAGGACCTCTTCGGTTGTCATCTGCGGCATCCATATCGCACTGTTAGACGCTGACGACATTCTGCGACCCGTTTCATTCACTTAGCCCGGGATTTTGACGATCTAATGTGTCAGTTGGACAGAATCTGGCACGATATCCCACACAAAGACATGGAACAACTGTATCAATCAACACCAAGCCGAATAACTACTTGCATAAGTGTGAGAGGTGGACAAATATGCTATTGCCTTGCTCGAATTGTGAATTTGTTTCTCTTGAGAAAATCATCCAATTTTTGTGAAATTATAAAAATTTATTTTCGTGTAAATGTACATCACATCTCCTAACTTCTGTCCCATTCGGATAGTTCCTACTCGGTGCGCCTTTTTTTATCTTACAATGCGCATCTTCAGGAAAATACTGCTGCGTTGACTCCCTGAATAGAGGCATAAGATAAGAAGATAATTTATGCACAAGACGCAGATTTATACACCACTGGCCATTAAAATTGCTACACCAAGAAGAAATGCAGATGATAAACGGGTATTCATTGGACAAATATATTATACTAGAACTGACATGTGATTGCATTTTCACGCAATTTGAGTGTATAGTTCCTGAGAAATCAGTACCCAGAACAACCACCTCTGGCCGTAATAACGGCCTTGATACGCCTGGGCATTGAGTCAAACAGAGCTTGGATGGCGTGTACAGGTACAGCTTCAACACGATACCACAGTTCATCAAGAGTAGTGACTGGCGTATTGTGACGAGCCAGTGGCTCGGCCACCATTGACCAGACGTATTCAATTGGTGAGAAATCTGGAGAATGTGCTGGCCAGGGCAGCAGTCGAACATTTTCTGTATCCAGAAAGGACCGTACAGGTTCTGCAGCATGCGATCGTGCATTATACTGCTGAAATGTAGGGTTTCGCAGGGATCGAATGAAGGGTAGAGCCACGGGTCGTAAGACATCTGAAATCTAACGTCCACTGCTCAAAGTGCCGTCAATGCGAACAAGAGGTGACCGAGACGTGTAACCAATGGCACCCCATACCATCACACCGGGTGATACGTCAATATGGCGATGACGAATACACCCTTCCAATGTGCGTTCACCGCGATATCGCCAAACACGGATGCGACCATCTTGATGCTGGAAACAGAACCTGGATTCATCTGAAAAAATGACGTTTTGCCATTCGTGGACCCAGGTTCGTCGATGAGTACACCATCGCAGGCGTGAAGGGTAACCGCAGCCATGGTCTCCTAGCTGATGCTGCAAACGTCGTCGAACTGTTCGTGCAGATGGTTGTTGTCTTGCAAACGTCCCCATCTGTTGACTCAGGGATCGAGACGTGGCTGCAGGATCCGTTACAGCCATGTGGATAAGATGCCTGTCATCTCGACTGCTAGTGATACGAGGCCGTTGGGATCCAGCAAGGCGTTCCGTATTACCCTCCTAAACCCACCGATTTCATATTCTGCTAACAGTCATTGGATCTCGACCAACGCGAGCAGCAATGTCGCGATACGATAAACCGCAATAGTGATAGGTTACAATCCGACCTTTATCAAAGTCGGAAACGTGATGGTACGCATTTCTCCTCCTTACACGAGGCATCACAACAACGGTTCACAAGGCAACGCCGTTGAACTGCTGTTTGTGGATGAGAAATCGGTTGGAAACTTTCCTCATGTCAGCGCCAACCTTGTGTGAACGCTCTGAAGAGCTAATCATTTACATATCACAGCATCTTCTTCCTGTCGGTTAAATGTCGGGTCTGTAGCACGTCATCTTCGTGGTGTAGCAATTTTAATGGCCAGTAGTGTACGTGCCCTTTGAAGTAACAAGTCTGCATAGCATTCTAAACGTTGTGTGTAATCTGTTCGTTATAGATAAATGATGATGAAAATAGTCCTGTTTTACTTAGTATGTGACTATGAATTGGACATTAGTATGTCTGCATTGAACATAAGAAGAAATTTCTGTAAATATCTGAGAGAGCTGCAGCCAAGTTGGTACATGATGCGAAAGACTAATTTTGCCGTTTCGTGGTAACGAAAGCAAAGACGTAGCGAGCAATTTTGTGTGAAAGGCGGTAGTCGGTTGCGGATACTTGTAATGTACTGGCTTCTGGACGGTAATGTGTGGCAGGCGCGTGGAACTGCGTGGTGTTGTTTCTAGAAAGGTGGCTCTTTTCTCTTTACTCCTTTCACTAACTAGGTATAGCGTCTCTTCGAATAGTGACCCAGTGTAGTGTCAGGAACTTTTCAGACAGCGGTGGAGAGGACGATGCGACAGATGGGAGTAGAATCGCGAAAGTTTGGAAGGGGATATCGGGTTCCAGTATTTGCTTGCAGTCCAATGAGACGCTTTCGGAAAACGCGGCCAAAACCGTGGTGGGAAACTATTTTCAATATAATCCTTAGACCGTATGTGCCACGTACCTATGTCGTTTGTGATAATATGGCAGCGTGAGGACGCAAACCCTGTTGTGAACGGCGACAATGTCATCAACTACCGCTACAGCTAAAACAAAAAGAGGCCATATGATCAGGGAATGAGCACAGGGGGCACATGAAAGAACCTGCACCACCGTTCCTGGCAAAGTCGTGGAGAAGCTGGTCTGCCGTTGCCTCCTTCTTTCCTGTTATGCAGTCTTAAGTGTGCGCATGAGTCGTGTGGATGATTGTGATGAGTGCGTTTGCAGCGTAGCCACGGCCGTCTGGAGAAATTTATCCAAGATAGGTAAAAGATCTAAAACAGCCTTTTTTGATATAGCTGATTCGTTCAGGTTGCGAACCTGTTGTGTTCCAATTACAAAAGAAAATATATAAAGGGTACCCGTGGTCTAGGGGTACCCGGGTTCGATCCCCGCCACTGCCTAAATTTTGATAAATAATCAGCATTGGCGGCCGAAGACTACCGGCATAAGAAGTCAGCATCATTCTGCCAACGGCCTTGTCAAAGAGGGCGGAGGAGCGGATAGAGGTTCAGGGCACTCTCTTGTCCTAGGGGTGGGAAATTGCCCCTAAAGGCGGAAGAATCAGCAATGATCAACGACATGAGGATGCAGAAGGCAATGGAAACCACTGCATTAAAGACACGTAACGTGTATCCACAGGACATGTGGCCTGTAATTGAAGAAGTGTCATGATGATCTCTCCATTGGCAAAAGATTCCGGAATAGTCCCCCATTCGGATCTCCCGGAGGGGACTGTCAATGGGGAGGTTACCATGAGAAAAAGATTGAACAATCAACGAAAGGATAACGTTCTACGAGTCGGAGCGTGGAATGTCAGAAGCTTGAACGTGGTAGGGAAACTAGAAAATCTGAAAAGGGAAATGCAAAGGCTCAATCTAGATATAGTAGGGGTCAGTGAAGTGAAGTGGAAGGAAGACAAGGATTTCTGATCAGATGAGTATCGGGTAATATCAACAGCAGCAGAAAATGGTATAACAGGTGTAGGATTCGTTATGAATAGGAAGGTAGGGCAGAGGGTGTGTTACTGTGAACAGTTCAGTGACCGGGTTGTTGTAATCAGAATCGACAGCAGACCAACACCGACAACGATAGTTCAGGTATACATGCCAACGTCGCAAGCTGAAGATGAACAGATAGAGAAAGTGTATGAGGATATTGAAAGGGTAATGCAGTATGTAAAGGGGGACGAAAATCTAATAGTCATGGGCGACTGGAATGCAGTTGTAGGGGAAGGAGTAGAAGAAAAGGTTGCAGGAGAATATGGGCTTGGGACAAGGAATGAAAGAGGAGAAAGACTAATTGAGTTCTGTAACAAGTTTCAGCTAGTAATAGCGAATACCCTGTTCAAGAATCACAAGAGGAGGAGGTATTATTGGAAAAGGCCGGGAGATACGGGAAGATTTCAATTAGATTACATCATGGTCAGACAGAGATTCCGAAATCAGATACTGGATTGTAAGGCGTACCCAGGAGCAGATATAGACTCAGATCACAATATGGTAGTAATGAAGAGTAGGCTGAAGTTCAAGACATTAGTCAGGAAGAATCAATACGCAAAGAAGTGGGATACGGAAGTACTAAGGAATGACGAGATACGTTTGAAGTTCTCTAACGCTATAGATACAGCAATAAGGAATAGCGCAGTAGGCAGTACAGTTGAAGAGGAATGGACATCTCTAGAAAGGGCCATTACAGAAGTTGGGAAGGAAAACATAGGTACAAAGAAGGTAGCTGCGAAGAAACCATGGGTACCAGAAGAAATACTTCAGTTGATTGATGAAAGGATGAAGTACAAACATGTTCCGGGAAAATCGGGAATACAGAAATACAAGTCGCTGAGGAATGAAATAAATAGAAAGTGCAGGGAAGCTAAGACCAAATGGCTGCAGGAAATATGTGAAGACATCGAAAAAGATATGATTGTCGGAAGGACAGACTCAGCATACAGGAAAGTCAAAACAACCTTTGGTGACATTAAAAGCAACGGTGATAACATTAAGAGTGCAACGGGAATTCCACTGTTAAATGCAGAGGAGAGGGCAGATAGGTGGAAAGAATACATTGAAAGCCTCTATGAGGGTGAAGATTTCTCTGATGTGATAGAAGAAGAAACAGGAGTCGATTTAGAAGAGATAGGGGATCCAGTATTAGAATCGGAATTTAAAAGAGCTTTGGAGGACTTACGGTCAAATAAGGCAGAGGGGATAGATAACATTCCATCAGAATATCTAAAATAGTGGCAACAAAACGACTATTCACATTGGTGTGTAGAGTAGATGAGTCTGGCGACATACCATCTGACATTCCGAAAAGCATCATCCACACAATTCCGAAGACGGCAAGAGCTGACAAGCGCGAGAATTATCGCACAATCAGCTTAACAGCTCATGCATCGATGCTGCTTACGAGAATAATATACAGAAGAATGGAAAAGAAAATTGAGAATGCGCTAGGTGACGATCAGTTTGACTTTAGGAAAAGTAAAGGGACGAGAGAGGCAATTCTGACGTTACGGCTAATAATGGAAGCAAGGCTATAGAAAAATCAAGACACTTTCATAGGACTTGTCGACCTGGAAAAAGCGTTCGACAATATAAAATGGTGCAAGCTGTTCGAGATTCTGAAAAAAGTAGGGGTAAGCTATAGGGAAAGACGGGTCGTATACAATACGTACAACAACCAAGAGGGAATAATAAGAGTGGACGATCATGAACGAAGTGCTCGTATTAAGAAGGGTGTAAGACAAGGCAGTAGCCTTTCGCCGCTACTCTTCAATCTGTACATCGAGGAAGCAATGGTGGAATAAAAGAAAGGTTCAGGAGTGGAATTAAAATACAAGGTGAAAGGATATCAATGATACGATTCACTGATGACATTGCTATCCTGAGTGAAAGTGAAGAAGAATTAAATGATCTGCTGAACGGAATGAACAGTCTAATGAGTACACAGTATGGTTTGAGAGTAAATCGGAGAAAGACGAAGGTAATGAGAAGTAGTAGAAATGAGAACAGCGAGAAACTTAACATCAGGATTGATGGTCACGAAGTCAGTGAAGTTAAGGAATTCTGCTACCTAGGCAGTAAAATAACCAATGACGGACGGAGCAAGGAGGGCATCAAAAGCAGACTCGCTACGGCAAAAAAGGCATTTCTGGCCAAGAGAAGTCTACTAATATCAAATACCGGTCTTATAGTGAGGAAGAAATTTCTGAGGATGTACGTCTGGAGTACAGCATTGTATGGTAGTGAAACATGGACTGTGGGAAAACCGGAACAGAAGAGAATCTAAGCATTTGAGATGTGGTGCTATAGACGAACGTTGAAAATTAGGTGGACTGATAAGGTAAGGAATGAGGAGGTTCTATGCAGAATCGGAGAGGAAAGGAATATGTGGAAAACACTGATAAGGAGAAGGTACAGGATGATAGGACATCTGCTAAGACATGAGGGAATGACTTCCATGGTACTAGAGGGATCTGTAGAGGGCAAAAACTGTAGAGGAAGACAGCAAATAATTGAGGACGTAGGTTGCAAGTGCTACTCTGAGATGAAGAGGTTAGCACAGGAAAGGAATTCGTGGAGGGCCGCATCAAACCAGTCAGTAGACTGATGACCAAAAAATATATATATATATAAAGTTAATTGTGTCTCAGGGGGCTGACAATTTCCTACTTAGTATTGTAGTACTTACACTGAAGAGCCAAAGAAACTGATCCACCTCCCTAATATCGTGTAGGCCCCAGCGAGCGCGAAGAAGTGCCGCCACACGACGTGGCATGGAGGGAATTGATACCATGAATCTTGCACGGCTGTCGATAAATCTGTAGGGATACGAGGGGAGGGGGTCGGGGGATGGAAATCTCTTCTGAACAGCAAATTGCAAGGCATCCCAGATATGCCCAAAAATGTTCATGTCTGGGGAATTAGGTGGCAAGCAGAAGTGTTTAAGCTCAGAACAGCGTTCCTGGAGCCACTCTGTAGCAATTTTGGAGTGTGGAGTGGAGTGTCATATTGTCCTGCTGGAATTGCCCAAGTCCGTCGGTATGCACAATGGACATGAATGGATGCAGGTGATCAGACAGAATGCTTACGTACGCGTCACCTGTCAGATTCGTAACTAGACGTATCAGCTGTCCCATATCACTCCAGTTGCACACGCCCCACTCCATTTCAGAGCCTCCATCAGCTTGAACAGTCCCCTGCTCACATCCAGAGTCCCTAGATTCATGATGTTGTCTCCATACCCGTGCACGTGCATCCGCCCGATGTAATTTGAAACGAGATTCGTCCGACCAGACAACATGTTTCCAGTCGGTGTTGACAAGCCCGGGCGAGGAGTAAAGCTTTGCGTCGTGCAATCATGAAGGGTACACGAGTGGGTCTTCGGCACCGCAAACCCATATCGATGATGTTCGTTGCATGGTTCGCACGTTGACACTTGTTGATGGTCCAGCACTGAAATCTCCAGCAATCTGCGGAAGGGTTGGACTTCAGTCGCGTTGAACGATTCTCTTCAGTATTTGGTCCCGTTCTTGCAAGATCTTTTTCCGGCCGCAACGATGTTGATGATTTGATGTTTTACCGGATTCCTGATATTCACGGTACACTCGTGAAATGGTCGTAAGGGAAAATCTCCACTTCATCGCCACCTCGGAGATGCTGTGTTCCATCGCTCGTGCGCCGGCTATAACACCACATTCAAACTCACTTAAGCCTTGATAACCCGCCATTTTAGCAGCAGTAACCGATCTAACAGTTGCCCAGACAGTTGCCGTCTTTTATAGGCGTCGCCGACCGCAACGACGTATTCTGCCTATTTACATATCTCTGTATTTTAATACACATGTATATACTAGTTTCTTTGGCGCTTCAGTGTACTATTAAACGAAATGCATATTTCAATGCTCCAGCAGTCTTTTGATATTACTAACATAAAATGGATGCTACCATTTTTAATCAACAACCTGATATGTTCTAATATACCTTGGTTGGGAGAGTCGTTTCATCCGGTAAGTCATTCAGTACACTCTCAAAGTCCTTCAAATGCAAGTCCCGTGTTCGATGTTGTTTATGGACGTGCAACCCATACATTTCCGAAATTTATCTCGTTGGCCAACTCTTCTCTTCAGCATACATATCGTAGTCGGTCTTATCTAGTACGAAACTGGGCTCTTGGTCCCTAATACACGTTGGAATAGTCTATCTTCAATCTAAATTTGCTATTGGGTGCTCGCATATTCATTTTTTTCTTCTTCCCCTAACAAAATCTTCCTTACTCTTTCAAAATATAAACACATAAAAAAAATTGCATCACCTCGGTTCCGAGAGTTCCGGAACCTGTACGGAAAATTGGAATAGAGATCAAGATATACATTATATCCGTCCTTTTTATTGCTCATGAAAACCACACATTGCATGTTGTACCACAATACCGTGAGACCTTCAGAGGTCGTTGTCCTGCTGGCTGTATCACACACCGGTACCTCTAATACCCAGTAGCACGTTCTGTTGCATTGATGCATGCCTGTATTCGTCGAGGCATATTAGGTCACACATTTGAAGTTGTAGATAAGTCATGTCTCTTATATTGTTTTATATCTATCTTTCTTTCTTGCATGTTCTTTAATTGCTTTATGTGTATCTTTATATCCTAAAATATTGATTTGCATAAAACCATGGTATATTCTCTTGCTCGATAATCATCTACAATTACTTACTTTTTATGTAGGCTTGCTGTTTCTAACATTTAGAAACCTTTCAATTAATAGAAAACATTTTTATTAGAAATATTTTTTTAGGTTCATCACATGTATAGTGTTTTAAATGGACGTAAGGTAAGGTACTTCTAATATTGTTGTTTGTGAAAATACTAGTAGTAGGCGATGGGAGTAAAGCAATAAAATATTTGAGTGATTGCGTTATTTAGATATTCCATCAACAGCTGAACAACTCCAAAGTGAATGATGATGAGCACAGCCCAAAGGCTGCTTCAGCTATGTTATTTCAATTAAGACATAATAATGAGACAATTGGTGATTTAAATGAAGAGACCTTAAATTTTATGATTAGCCTTAGATGTGGTGTAAAGGATGTGTTTGGTACCTATGGCACCAGAATATATAAATGGAATAAAATAAATACAAAATGGAACCATAAAGGAGTAACTAATAAATTAGTAGAAGTAACAGAGGCAGCATTTCGTTTATGGCGAAAATATATTGATATTTAATTTGTTTATGAAAGCTGTAATTTTAATCACAAGTAAAAGACAAATACATACACATGAAATATCTGGCCACAAATGGATAAAGATGACACATGGTACTTGGAGATTGATGGGAATACACAAAATACAAACAAATCTGTCTGAAATTTTACTTATGAAACTGGTTGTGCATTTGGGTTGCAATATTGAGATACTTATGCAGCAATAATGTATCTTTGGCATAATGGTTCAGATTTAGATTTATCTGAAGTTGATATCTATGCTATTGCAGAGTTATAAATATTGGTACCAACAATACAGCCTTCATCTTCTTTTGCTAGTTCTTCAGTCCCACATTGTGTATAGGGTGGCACAGTTAATGTTGGATTTGGCATGGTTAATTTTAAGGGGTGGCCGGATGACATTCCTGCCTCCACCACATACCCCAGGATGGAATTGGTGTACCCGAGCTATCTGCATCTAGTGTAAACCAAGAAAGTGGGCGAACGTGTTTCAAATGGCTGTGAAGTGTGTAACTGAGGCGGGACGTGGGGACCAGCCTGGTATTCACCTAGGGGATGTGGTAAACCGTCTAAAAACCACATCCAGGGTCGCTGGCACACCAGCCCTCGTCGTTAATCCGCTGGGCGGATTCGATTCGGTGCCGGCGCGCCTGCCCAAGTCCAGGAAACAGCGGATTATCTGTCGGCTAACCTGGTGGGTCAACCTACAATACAGTCATGCATACCAAAAAGCATTCCAAATGTGCTATTTAAACCAGTTGTTGCACTATGTCAAATTAAGAAGTTTATCATTTATTATTTATTAAAGGTATTGTACTTTTTTTTTTATCGGAAGTGGATGTGGATAGGTAATGATATGAAGCCACAATTAATAAATGATTAACATTTTACAACAAGATTTGTAAAAAGTGCATGGAGAATATCAAAGACAAAGTGGTTAAGTATTGTTATTTGTTGATGATATGCCATTTATGATGAATTCACATTCATTGCCATTAATTCCAGAATACCCAAAGCCACTATCTATTATAGGAATACATAATGATTTTGTATTAAATGGTGTAGTAAACACATATTCAGGTAGACCATACATATACTTTAATGATTTTTTTCTATGCAGAGATGGATGAATGTAGGTTTGAAAATAAAATGCACGACACTATAAACAGACGATTTCCTGGCTTGCCTACAGGAATAACTTGGTTATTTGGATACATTTATTGGATGTTGTATTTTTTCAAACATAGTACATTCGATGAATGTAATGAATTCATTACAAATGGTAGTTAGATCTGGTACAGTTGATTTATCTTTGTTTGCTACTGATTGCGTTGAGCAATCAGTGCTAGTTCTGTATGTAATAAGTATACTAAAAGATACATTGCAAAAACTAGAAAATTTTATTGTATATAGGTTTTAAACTTTCCTATTCAATTCTTTCTAATTAAATGGAAATGTCAAGCTGTATCAAATCCAAAATGTGTAAATATTGCAAAACTGAAAAATCAACTGATACTTCTACTTCACAGAAGTACACAAAAAATGGTTATGGGGCAATATGTAGACAATGTACAAGTGAACATCATATAAGAAGATATGAAAGCAAAGAAATACCTTGTGTATGTGGAAAAAACGTATCTTATATTATTATTTTATCACATGAAACGAATTCTGAATAATGAACATTTGAAGATATTGCTATTGATGGAAAAATATTAACAACAGACTGAACGCAATAAGAAGAAAAAGTGTGTCAGTTGTCAAGAAATTAAAGAGTTCGATTGTCTTTATTCAAACCTAACATATAAAGACAAATATTCAAAAATGTGTAAGAAATGTACTCTGTGAAATATCAAGAATAAGAAATTTGGGCATAGAATTAAAAATCAGGACCATCATGCTTCCAATTAGTTTTATTTTAACCTATTAAATTTTTATTTCTATTAAATAAAGTACTGAAATTCATGATTGTTCACCTCCATTAATATTATAGAAGAAATAATTTGACTGGATATAGTAAATGAAATAAAGGTGATCTAATTACATTTCTTATAGACGTCCTTGCAAACAATTTCGTTATTCTACAATTGGAAATGACGATGAAATTTTTCTAAGTAATGAAACTAAACCACTTAAACAAATATTTCCTTTTTCTATTTGTGTATTTGAGAGTGGAAGAGAAGAACAATTAGAGATAGTTTAGTTAATAAAACATCTGCTGTCAGAGTCCAGTTTATAGGTTTCGAAAATAATCTAAACTTAACTAAGCCTAATTTCTTCTTGAATGCATCAAAGCCAAAGATGAGGAAAACAGAGAAAAATTATCTTAAAATTCATAGTGGATTGAAAGCTAATTTTACACTTTTTAACAGTAAAGAATGCAGACAAGTGGAAGTATTAAGGAATTTAGATTTCAAACAAAACTCTGTAATCATCAGAGAGAAGACTGCAAACCAAAATATTTTACTAAAAATGTGTTTACTATTAAAAATGTCTAAATGTCAAACTGATTCAAAAATGATATAATTTTTAAATTAATTGGAAAATATCCTGTTGCAACAGAATATGATTTTTATGATGGTTTACATTAGGAAATATTAAAAACAAGTATAGACTTAGCACTGAAAAGTTAAAAATAAAAGAATTAAAATTAAATAATTAATCTTATAAAATGAAATATCAAACACATTATATAAGTTTGTTACTGTATCACATACATCTATAGGGATTAGAAAAATCCAGTCATATATCGAGGGCCAAACAGTCATAAAAAATTCACTTACTGTATGAAAAAAGAGTTTGATGAAATTTCAAGGATTTATTCCGAAGTTGAAGAAATGAGACTATTAATGGCTGAACAACAATCAAGACATGCAAGACCTAAAATATGCTCATTATGTAGAGATCATTATACAAAAACAATAAAAAAGTTCATCACCATGGTCATGTAACAGGATAAGTAGAGGCACCATGCTGTGAGACGGCACTAAGTCAGTTCTCTTAAGCTAGCTAACAGCATCGTCACGAGACAAAACATGTCAGCTCTCTTAAGGTAGCCAACTGCATAGTGCATTAACCATGTGCAATGACACTACGTAAATGAATGAATATTTTCTTTTTTTTGGAGAGAAGAAATTAGGAAAGGAGATAAGGAATTTAAAGGAGATAAGGAATTTGCATTTATTGTCTATAACACAACATACAGTCACCAACGATCTTTAATTTACAATTGCCATTGCCTACTTTAGCCCATATAAACTGATACTCGTCAGTGTTCAGCTTCCTCTTTCTTCTTGTTGACAATATAAAGTGCTTATCCAGCACAAAAGTACCATATGGCACCTTAGTTAGTATTCCTGATGTCTGTGTTACACTCTACATCTTCCATGAAAGAGTATTTGCATCAGGGAAAGCTTCAAGGCCGTCATAGTCTGCATGGTTCCCACATACAAAAGCAAAGGTCAACCATGTACTGCCTCCAAAAACAGCACTAACATCACACGTAAAGTGCAGTCAAAGTCCATGAAAGACATTTGGACCAGCAATAAGCTGCTGCTTATTGAATTGCCCAGCAAGGTCAATGTCTACTGCTTGCAAAGACTTGTACACAGTCACAAAGCGCCGACAATGGCGACGATGATAACGTTGTCCAGGCATTCTTATGTGTAAGACATGGAGTATGACACAGACATCAGGAATATTGCTAAGGTCCATATGCTACTTTGGTTCCAGATAAGCGCTTTGTAATGTCAATAAGAAGAGAGAAGAAGCTCAACACTGACAAGTATCAGTATATATGGGCTAAAGTAGGTAACTGCAATCGTAAAATAAAGATTGTTGGTGACTGTATGCTGTAGTATAGACATTAAACGAAAATTCCTCATCTCCTATCCTAATTTTTTATCTCTCCTGGAAAAAATTATTGATTCATTTATGTAGCCTTGTAGCGCATGTTTAACGCGCTAGGCAGTTGGCTACCTTATGAGAACTGACTTAGTAACAAACGTAATTTACATCTGAAGCTCCCTAATTTTGTGCGAATTTATTTACATACTTTATCAGTATTTTTTTCTCATTGGTTCATAAAAGAACCCTTTTACGATAAAAAAGAATTTGATTTGATACCCCTCAGTAAAGAGAGATATATTAGTTTTAGCAAGAACACAGAAATTTGAAGATGAGGCTTATTGAAATGTTTAGATTCATGGCCCAATGCATTGATAAACTTTCATCAACTTTGAAAAAGAATCAGATGCCCAAAATTTAAAACTTTTTCCAGAAAATCTAGTCAGTCTGTTGTTGTGATCTTCAGTCTAGAGACTGCTTTGATGCAGCTCTCCATGCTACACTATCCTGTGCAAGCTTCTCCATCTCTGATTAACTACTGCAGTCTACACCTTTGTGAATCTGCTTAGTGTATTCATCTCTTGGTGTACCTCAACGATTTTTACTCTCCATGATTCCCTCCAATACTAAATGGTGATCCCTTGATGCCTCAGAACGTGTCCACCTAACGATCCCTACTTTTAGTCTGGTTGTGCCACAAACTCCTCTTCTCCCCAATTCTACTCAGCACCTCGTCATTACTCACATGATCTACCCATCTAATCTTCAGCATTCTTCTGTAGCACCAAATTTAGAATCCTCCCATTCTCGTCTTGTCTAAACTATTTATCATCCATATTTCACCTCCATACATGGCTACACTCCCGATAAATACTTTCAAAAAAGACTTCCTGACAGCTAAATCTATACTCGACCTTAACAAATTTCTCTTTTATAGAAACGCTTTATTTCCATTGCCAGTCTACATTTTATATTCTATTTACTTCGACCATCATCAGTTATTTTGCTCCCCAAATAGCGAAGCTCCTTTACTACTTTAAGTGTCTCATTTCCTAATCTAATTACCTCAGCATCACCCGACTTAATTCGACTACATTCCATTATCCTCGTTTGGCTTCTGTTGATGTTCAACTTATATCCTCTTTTCAAGACACTGTCCATTCCGTTCAGCTACTCTTTGTGGTCCTTTGCTGTCTCTGACGGAATTAGAATGTTATTGTCAAACTTCAAAGTTTTATTTCTTCTCCATGGATTTTAATTCCTATTCCATATTTAACTTTTTGTTATTTTGGTCCATACTACCAGTTCCCAAAATATGGAAAGCACAGAACCTGCAGTAGAAGAGATTTGTTTCACAGTATCGAAGATGAAAAATTGCTCGTAGCTCGTAAGATATGCATTTTCGACTGTATGTTTACTCAGACTTTTTTGCTTCTACTATCATGTACTTTCAACTGTATGCAAGTACGCCATTAATTATGATACACCCCATATGTTTGAAATTAATAACTAATAGCATTTTTCAATTTTTTGAAGGTGGACAGGTTAAACTGAGTCACAATGGTATGAAAAAGATAGAAAATAATAATAAATTTGATGATATGGACTTTTAGTTTAATTGAAATTTTTAATGCCATTACCCTTACTCGCCATAGTGCTGGCTCCATTTTTCTCCCGAAACTGTGCTCAAGATGCCTACTCAATACTGATAAAATATATGAAATAAAATTATATATGTAATATCTAAGATCAGTAATTTCCCCACTCACAAAAAGTAGGCTCGTGAAAAAGCTGATAACACTCTACATGTCCAGTTACTATTGATACAATATATAAATAAAAAATACATGTTCATTTACTTAATCTTTTTAATACATTGAGGTAAATGAGTTGAAAGAAAGTAAAACAGTGGGATATTTTTATAGTTTCTGTGTTGTGTTTTCTGTAGAAAAAATTATGTAAATCCTGAAACGTAAGTGATTTTGTGATTTATATCATTTTTTCTCAGAATGAAATGAGTCAGAACATACAAAAATATTCTGCTCTTACTCCCAGAGTTACAGTGATGTAAAAGATATAAATATCAACTTTCAGGAAGATCGGACAATATTTAGGGTCGCACAAGCTCGTCACTTTTATTTCAAACTAGTGAAATTTCTACTATTGGAGTGTTTTGCACTAATGTTTTTTTTATGTAATTCTTTCGCCTTTTGCGGGTAACTGAGCTTTTGGCTGCTGGGATAGGTCTCTTGTAATGAGCTTTTAGGAGTTTAGCTCCCATCAATGGATCAAGTAGTTTTGGTTTTTATTTACCATTACAAGGAAATGAAAGAAACACTTCCAGATGCTGCTAAATCTACCAGCAGTAAAATTATAGGAAATGTGGAGGGAAGCAAACATCACTATTAAGACAGAGAAGAATATCTGTGCTGGTTTACAGAAGCTTTATAAAGACTACCAAAATTTGGCTGAAAAGAAATAAAAATCATTTGTTATGCTGACGATGGAGTTTTGCTAACTGTAAAGATATTACTAATTATGAAAGACAAATTTTCTATATCTCTTCTTTCTTTGCTTCTGCTTCATCTGCTCTGTACATGTATCTTTCGGGATCTAGAACATATTTTGTTTTGTTCTGTCATATGATATGTTACTATGTTTTGCTTTATTGATATTGCTACAAGTGATCTACCGTACGCTGAAACATTAACTGTCAACGTTGAGACAAAGTGATCGTGGCGTATGGCATTGTTTCCGCCAGAACTGTAAATTTGAAAACGTGATGGCTAAAAGTGTGCGGACTGTAATATCGCGACCAATGGGTGGAATTGAATACCATAGTGTTTTCAAACTTTGTACGGGACGCTAGAAACAGAAACGTATGTGTATTGAACGCTGTGACAGCTCGCGTAAAAAACTGGATCTACACCGCAACAATTACATTAGCGACAGCCTGTGATCACAGAATCACAAATGAGGATGATATTATTGCATGGTGGACCCTATGCTAATCAAGGAGATGTATCCATGGCAGTTTCATGACTAATGGTGCCGTAGTAATTATGCTTCCAGTACCAGTAAGCTGCCGCTGACGTCACGACGCATCGTCTTGTGACCGCTCAATGTTATTCAATACGATCACGACGACACCCCTCGATCGACGTTAGCATTCGTGGTGTCACTCGCCTTCATACACGGCAGTGGACGTTTGAAAATTCGTGACGCTAGCTCAATGGTCGTCAATTGATTTAAATGCTATTCCCGGCTGACTCTTAATTCAGTTACTGCCATGGAAGTGAGGAGAATGAACACTTCCTGCTGATACCAGCATCATGCGTATTCAGATGTTCGATTAATCTGAATTATTTGCAATGTTCCAGCGATTCTATTCGAACTCTATGCTGATGTCCCGACAAGGACCATTTTCGCAGATAAACATGCAAGTACGTAATGGATGCTCAGTTTCTCAATATAGTTCGTCGCACTCACACATTATACATCCGCTGTAAGAAAAGTTTCATGCATTCATGTTTTTGGTGTCCCACAATATTGGTTGGCTAAATATTATGACGATACGTTATATACAACTTCCACAGATATTGTTTATCATGTAGTCAAGACTACGTAATGAAGCCAAAATCGTGGATAAAATTGAAATGTAGTTTCTTTATCATGTAGTCAAGAGTACGTAATGAAGCCAAAATCGTGGATAAAATTGAAATGTAGTTTGTTTATCATGTAGTCAAGACAACGTAATGAAGCCAAAATCGTGGATAAAATTGAAATGTAGTTTGTGTATCATGTAGTCAAGACTACGTAATGAAGCCAAAATCGTGGATAAAATTTAAATGTAGTTTGTTTATCATGTAGTCAAGACTACGTAATGAAGCCAAAATCGTGGATAAAATTGAAATGTAGTTTGTTTATCATGTAGCCAAGACTACGTAATGAAGCCAAAATCGTGGATAAAATTGAAATGTAGTTTGTTTATCATGTAGTCAAGACTACGTAATGAAGCCAAAATCGTGGATAAAATTGAAATGTAGTTTGTTTATCATGTAGTCAAGACTACGTAATGAAGCCAAAATCGTGGATAAAATTGAAACGTAGTTTGTTTATCATGTAGTCAAGACTACGTAATGAAGCCAAAATCGTGGATAAAATTGAAATGTAGTTTTTTTTTCTTTTCACTGACTAGATATGAAATATGAATCGGGATTAGAGGTGGTGATCCTATCCTTCGTTTCAGTATTAGAATGATCGATATCGTGTTCTGAATAACGCGTGTCATGTAATGTCCAAATATGGACACGACCCAGGCTCTCAATTCGGCACTTAAATGTCTATTCTTCGCTCTCGAAATGTTCGATGTGATTGTCTTTAAGACGCAGGGTTCAATTTAACGGTGTATGCACTGTTTTTAGTATTTTAGGTCCCCGTTAATTAATATCTGGTAGTTAATAAGCTAACTATTTTTATGTTGGTGCGTTGTTTGTATCAGTTACCCCCGCAACCATCCAAGGATAAGATTCTCTTAATGTTCCGCGCACACGCGTTTAACAATTTTATAAACTGCAGAATTACGTAAACTATAGCTTTCCGTTGCCTACAACTTTCGTGGGTTCCACAACCATAATAGTCTCCCAAGAGTATTTTTCCCAGTTAAATACAAAGTTCGAATTATGTTGATGGAATCATTTTCACTTCACCCAACAGTAAAGGTCTCTGATCACTTCGTCACACGTAATGTATTTTAAACGTGCTTGAAGAATCTTTAAATAATCTCCTTAACGAATTTCGCAGTCGCGTACCACTTTTTCATCGACTAGCCCGATCGCGATAATAATGTGTTACATGTTCTTTTATATGTATGAAAAAACAAACGCGTCACTATATCTTTCTGTCCCGCTTGGTCTTTGCTACTTTGCTTTTTATTAATTTTCATTATATTGCTTCTTAGTAATGCTGTGAAGTTATTAAAGTTTCGTATTACTTTCCCCCTTTAATTCTTCCAAAGTAAGTCTATTTATCCCCCATTTTAATTAATATGATGCTAATTGACACGCCTGCCCGCAAAGTACCGTTATAGTCTACAACAAGATTATCGGCACGTCAAGAGCCCTCTCACTGTAAGGACTCAAAGAATTCATGCGGTTGTAAGGGTAATTTCTTTTTTTTATGAGAAGCTTTTCGTCATACATGCTATCTTTAGGAATAATTGTAATTTCAATGGAGTGTATTACAGCCTGTGTTGACATTGTTGACCTAACAAAAACAGTAGTTACTGCTGTTTTCTACCGCTGCCTTCCTCCTTTACCTTATAGTAGCTGTTGCTGCACGTGTTTTGCGTATTCTTTTGGTGGGTGAATTTTCGTATATGTGGACGGTGATTTATCAGGCGTATTTATGTGTTTAGGTCGTGATATGTGCTAGTCCGCGTAAGTCACTGCGACCGCCACTAAATTCTGGGTGCCGACCAGTCACAGTTAAGCTGCTCGCACGCTACTATTGCAAGGCAAGCTGCCGGCGGGAAGCTTGTGTTGAACACTGTCAACTATGTAGGCTGTGTTTACATTCAATAAGAAATCATATTACAGATTTCTCATTACCAAGTGAGAATTAATTTGGCTTTATAAATAAACAATGTTACAGCAGTTTTCTTAATTTATTGCGAATTTATTTACGGTACTTTTCGGGTTGTACACAACTGGCCATTAACATTCCTACACCACGAAGATGACGAGCTACATACGCGAAATTTAACCGACAGGAAGAAGATGCTGATAAGCAAATGATTAGCTTTTCAGAGCATTCACACAGGGTTACCGCCAGTGGCGACACCTACAGCGTGCTGACATGAGGAAAGTTTCCAACCGATTTCACATACACAAACAGCAGTTGACCGGCGTTGCCTGGTGAAACGCTGTTGTGATGCTTCGTGTAAGGAGGAGAAATGCGTACCATCACATTTCAGACCTTGATAAAGGTCGGATTGTAGCATATCGCGATTGGAGTTTATCGTATCGGGACATTGCTGCTCGCGTTGGTCGAGATCCAATGACTGTTAGTAGAATATGGAATCGGTGGGTTCAGGAGGGTAATACGGAACGCCGTGCTGGATCCCAACGGCGTCGTATCACTAGCAGTCGAGATGACAGGCATCTTATCCGCATGGCTGTAACGGATCGTGCAGCCACGTCTCGATCCCTGAGTCAACAGATGGGGACGTTTTCAATACAACAACCATCTGCACGAAGAGTTCGACGACGTTTGCAGCAGCATGGACTATCAGCTCGGAGACCGTGGCTGCGGTTACCCTTGAAGCTGCATCACAGACAGGAGCGCCTGCGATGGTGTACTCAACGACGAACCTTGGTGCAGGAATGGCAAAACGTCATTTTTTCGGATGAATGCAGGTTCTGTTTACAGCATCATGATGGTCGCATGCGTGTTTGGCGACATCGCGGTGAACGCACATTGGAAGCGTGTATTCGCCATCGCCATACTGGTGTATCACCCAGCGTCATTGTATGGGGTGCCATTGGTTACACGTCTCGGTCACCTCTTGTTCGCATTGACGGCACTTTGAAACAGTGGACGTTACATTTCAGATGTGTTACGACCCGCGGCTCTACCCTTCATTCGATCCCTGCGAAACCCTACATGTGAGCAGGATAATGCACGACCGCATGTTGCAGGTCCTGTACGGGCGTTTCTGGATACGGAAAATGTTGGACTGCTGTCCTGGACAGCAGATTCTCCAGATCTCTCACCAATCGAAAATGTCTTGTCAATGGTGGCCGAGCAACTGGATCGTCACAATACGCCAGTCACTACTCTTGATGAACTGTGGTATCGTGTTGAAGCTGCATGGGCAGCTGTACCTGTACACGCCATTCAAGCTCTGTTTGACTCAATGCCCAGGCATATCAAGGCCGTTATTGCGGCCAGAGGTGGTTGTTCCGGGTACTGATTTCTCAGGATATATGCACCCAAATTGCGTGAAAATGTAATCACATGTCTGTTCTAGTATAATATATTTGTCCAATGAATACCCGTTTATCATCTGCATTTCTTCTTGGTGTAGCAATTTTGATGGCCAGTAGTGTATGTTCTTTTGGCGTTACTAAGCTCTGACATGGGTTTCTTTTGAGTTTTAATAACCGAAATGCACATCCCGAATTATGTAAAGAAGATACCTGAGAACCGTTTTATTAAGATAGTAAACAGTGAAGATAACCTGCAGAAGGGTTTTCATAAATTTAACGTGGCAGCGAAAAACCTAAATAGGGCCCTCTGTGTACCTAATTTGTGATCATATCAGTGGAAGCAATTAGATGAAAACTGGAAGTAGGTGGAAAAATTATCTAAATACCTTGATTCTGAAATTCCCAGTGGTGGCAATGTATAAAATGATGTTAGAGAAAAAGTAACAGAAGCAAACAAATGACACAATTTGGAAAAACAAAGATGTAGAAAGAGATACAGAAATAAGAATATACAAAACAGTAATAAGACTAATTATGACATACACAGCTGAGACAAGTCCTGAGAGCTCAGAAAGTGGAGGAAGACTTATGGAAAAAAGACTGAATTGTAAACATTCAGCTCTCTAAGGAATTTTCATTCTTCTGCTGTTTAAAAGGTACAAATGGAAATACGGCTTATTCTAATACAGCCTGTTAGTGTGGTTTCACGTTTAGGTATTACCCCATGGGCGTCATAGCAACAGAATTGCAAGTTTCTGTCTGAGACCAACAGCAGTCGCGCGGGCTCTGGCAGAAACAACGGTGTTCGTCTGCTGAGTCACACCTGCAGCAGCTCTGTGCCTCGAGCGCCTCCTGCCATCACAATATAGGAGGGCCGGCAGCAAAGAGACGGCCCATTAGAGCTCGGAGCCGCGTCACTGTAGGAAGCTAAGCAGACGGCGCCCAGTCGTGGTTCTGTCACCACCGTGGTTGCTATTGTAATAGCTGGAATCTATTTCTTGTTGCATCATTTGTAACGCGTCTTTGGAGATAGACAAGTTTAGTAAATGTTTCCTATGGCGCCACTTGCTGCGCCGTTATGTAGCTCACCTCTTTTTACCGTTGGGTACGAAATCATGCGTAACAGTGAGAGCTTCCAGACGGTAATGTTCCATATAGATTATTGTTATTATAATTACAAAAGAAAAATTAGTAAATTGTCACAGAAAGCATTGTAGTTTATTTAATACAGTGTAATCACCCAGAGCAGAGTTACTAAACACAGCCTTCCGAAATGCCTTCACAAAAGAAGACGAAGTAAATATTCCAGAATTCGAATCGAGAACAGCTGCTAACATCAGCAACATAGAAGTAAATATTCTCGGAGTAGTGAAGCAATTTAAATCACTTAAGAAGAGCAAGTCTTCTGGTCCAGACTGTATACCAATTAGGTTCCATTCGGAGTATGCTGATGCATTAGCTCCATACTTAACAATCATATAGAACCGTTCGCTCGACGAAAGATCCGTACCCAAAGACTGGAAAGTTGCACAGGTCACACCAGTATTCAAGAAAGGTCGTAGGAGTAATCCACTACATTACAGGCCCATATCGTTAACGTCGATATGCAGCAGGATTTTAGAACATATATTGTGTTCGAACGTAATGAATTACCTCGAAGTAAACGGTCTATTGACACATAGTCAACATGGGCTTAGAAAACATCGTTCTTGTGAAATACAACTAGCTCTTCATTAACATTAAGTGCTGAGTGCTACTGACAAGGGATTTCATATCGATTCCGTATTTCTGGATTTCCGGAAGGCTTTTGACACTGTACCACACAAGCGGCTCGTAGTGAAATTGCGTGCTTATGGAATATCGCCTCAGTTATGTGACTGGATCTGTGATTTCCTGTCAGAGAGGTCACAGTTCGTTGTAATTGACGGAAAGTCATCGAGTAAAGCAGAAGTGATTTCTGGCGTTCCCCAAAGTAGTGTTATAAACGATATTGGAGACAATTTGAGCAGCCGTCTTCTGTTGTTTGCAGATGACGCTGTCGTTTATCGACTAATAAAGTCATCAGAAGATCAAAACAAATTGCAAAACTATTTAGAAAAAATATCTGAATGGTGTGAAAAGTGGCAGTTGACCTTAAATAACGAAAAGTGTGAGGTCATCCAAATGAGTGCTAAAAGGAACGCGTTTAACTTCAGTTACGCCATAAATCAGTCTAATCTAAAAGCCGTAAATTCAACTAAATACCTAGGTATTACAATTACGAACAATTTAAATTGGAAGGAACACAAAGAAAATGTTGCGGGGAAGGCTAACCAAAGAATACGTTTCATTGGCAGGACACTTAAAAAATGTAACGGACCTATTAAGGAGACTGCCTATACTACGCTTGTCCGTCCTTTTTTAGAATACTGTTGCGCGGTGTGGGATCCTTACCAGATAGGAATGACTGAGTACATCGAAAAAGTTCAAAGATAGGCCGCACGTTTTGTATTATCACGAAATTTGGGAGAGAGTGTCACAGAAATGATACAGGATTTAGGCTGGAAATCATTAAAAGTAAGGAGTTTTTCATTGCGAAGGAATCTTCTCACGAAATTCCAATCACCAGCTTTCTCCTCCGTATGCGAAAGTATTTTGTTGACACCGACTTACATAGGGAGGAACGATCACAAAGATAAAATAAGGGAAATCAGAGCTGGTACGAAAAGATATAGGTGTTCATTCTTTCCGCGCGCTATACGAGATTTGAATATTGAGAATTGTGAAGGTGGTTCGATGAACCCTCTGCCATGCACTTAAATGTGATTTGCAGAGTATCCATGTAGATGTAGATGTAGATGTAGGTGTTCCACTAATCCAGGAAGCTTTTTTCCTATTTTGGTTGGTTGGTTGGTTTTGGGGAAGGAGACCAGACAGCGAGGTCATCGGTCTCATCGGATTAGGGAAGGACGGGGAAGGAAGTCGGCCGTGCCCTTTGAAAGGAACCATCACGGTATTTGCCTGGAGCGATTTAGGGAAATCACGGAAAACCTAAATCAGGATGGCCGGACGCGGGATTGAACCGTCGTCCTCCCGAATGCGAGTCCAGTGTCTAACCACTGCGCCACCTCGCTCGGTTCCCTATTTTCACCGTTTTAATGAATTGAAAGTGATCGGTTTCGTAACCTAACAATCGCACGCTCTCAGTGCACTATTGTCTACGCATTTTCTTCCCTACAAGTCGAGTCCGCAGTAACGTTCTTTACGAAGAACGATTATCACTGTTATTAGCATGTAGAACATTTCATTGTGAACATCACTATTGTGTCACCACACTTTTCCCCTCTCCAACAGCGGCTTCTGTATCTTATGGTGCTGTTACTAAAAGATAACAGGTATGTAATTAATTAAAAGTATTAGACGAAGCAGGGGAATTTTTCTTCCGCACATTTATGCCAAAGCCTTTTCTCTTGCTATCATCAACGTAATGCAGCCCTGTCTCATGAAAGTTTTACTCCTGACCGTAAAAACTTTTTTTTTTTTAAAATCCACGTCGGTCGAAACAAAGCCAGCATTACACTGGCGACAAAGTGACTGGACTAACATTTGATATATACATATAAAATGTTTAATAACTTTTTCGTGTTTCTTTCATGTACCATAAATATTAGCAGATAATAGAAAACTTGATGAGCAGCCAAAGAACAAGCTGATTACAGAGAGGAAATTGAAATCAACAACTGTTGTTCCAAAAAGGTTTTACCAGCAAGAACAAATTTTTCAAATAAATTAATTATTTACATAAGTAATTGCGGACAGCGGTCTCCGTTACGACTTAATAGGAAAAGTAAAGGCAACAATGTTTATTCTCATTTGCCAAGCATACAGTAGATTTTCTGCACACCTGTAGTAATTTAGTGCGTAATTTTGTTTGATATTTGAATTTTAATATATCAGAATTTTTGTCTTGTTAGTTTTAACAATAGTGAATTTAGTATGTACAAGATGGCTGACTTCGTGAGAGGACAGAATGATGCACCACTTCTTTATTGTTTCAGCCAACTAATGTGGACCTCTCTTCACAATATTCATACCGAGTGATATTGTTATTTGTGTGCTGACATTAAATTAAAATACGTGATTTTTCTTTTTTCTTGTGCCATTTTTCCCATGGATACATAGGGGCGGCATGATTAATCGGCTGTGGCAATGTTAGTTGAAGGTGTGGCCGGATGCCCTTCCTGCCGCCACCCTGATTTTTTTCCCTTCAATGTATAGCTCATCTGAATCATTAGTCAAGTATTCTGTTTTTTGGTAATTAATCTTCAAACCCCAAGTTTTGTATGCTACTGCTAGTTGATTGCACATATAGTTAGCATCCTCCCCATCTTGTGCTACGACTACTTGATCATCGGCAAATAATAAATGATGTAGGTAAACTCCATCTCTTATTTCTAATCCAATACTATTACATTTACGAGACCATGTTCTAAGGCTAATATCTATATAGATTTAAATAATGATGGTGACATGGGACAGCCCTGTAAAAGGCCTTTGCTTGTTCTAAATTTCTGTGAAAGTTTATTACCAACTTTCACTTGGCAAATGTTATCTTTATACATCTTTTGTATTATTTTAATCAAGGAAGGGTTTATGTTTGCCATATGTAGTGCTCTCCAAAGTAATTTTCTTGGTACAGTATCATACGCTTTTTCTAGATCTATGAAAATTAATCCTATATTTTTTGATTTTTCCCTATGTTTCTCCAAAATCTGTCGTAAAGTGAAAATATGGTCTACACATGATCTCCCAGCCGTGAATCCACTTTGTTCTTCTTGGGTTCTAAAATTTTTTTCCTGTTTGTTTTTAATTGCTTTCCCAAAAATTCTCATTAATTTGTTTCTAACACATATTCCTCGATCGTTTGAACAAATTTAGCGATCCCCTTTCTCAAATATTCTATTAATGTAACCTAGCTTCATCTCGTTGGGTATTGGATCTCCATGTATCACTTTGTTGAAGAGCTGTGTTACCAGTTTCACAATTTTGTCACCACCATATTTCAGACACTTCAGATTGATATGGCGTGGTCCCAGTGATTTACCATTCTTTCCTGTTCTCAACGCCTGAAGTACTTCACTTTCTAAAATCCGGATCTCATCATCTTCATGTCCTTTTTCTTCCCCTGTTTCTTCTTCTAGATATTCTTCTCTGTCCTCATGTAATAATTTTTGGAAATACTCTTCCCATTCCTTTTGTGTTATCAGTTGGAGATTAGTTTTGCTTTTTGTATCCTGTCGAAGCCCTTTCAATGCTGACCGTGCTTCTTTTGCTCTCCCAAATCCTAATTTGCTATTCACCTTGGCACATGTTCTTTCCCATGCTTCATTTTTTGCCATCCTTATTTTTTTCATCACTTCATTCTTCTTTTCCTTGTATATTGATCTCGTTTCTTCTGATTTATCATTCAACCACTGAAGGAGCGCATTTCGTTTTTCTCTAACGAGGATCTCTATTTCCTCTGACCACCACTCTGCCGCACGGCTGTGGTTGCTATCTTTTTTACCCAACACCTATGATTTTCACATTAGCTTTTATATAGTCATATATTTCCTCTGTATTTCCTTCAAATGATTCAACCAGGTTCCTTTCCGTCCTGGCCGCAAAGAGTGTTCTGATACTTTCGTCTTGTAGGCTGTCAATATTAAAAGGTAAATTTTCATCTTTCTCAGTCTGGTTCGTTTTATTTATGTTACTTGTATCACTCCTTGCATTCTTCCATGGCGAGAAAGACTTCATTTTAACTAGATAGTGGTCTGATCCACACTGGGCTCCTCTATAAGATCTGACGTCTACTGCTTTGAAACTACTTGTTTGCCTAGTGATAATATAATCTATTATAGAACGAAGTTCTTTGGTGTTCTGTTGCCAAGTATATTTATGAATGTCCTTATGTTTGAAAAATGTGTTGGTAATTTTTGGATCAAATTATTCACAAATTGCAATCAATCGTTCACCATTGTCATTATATTCGTCCTCTCCATGTTTTCCTGCTATTCTACAAGATTCTCTAATGCCTACCCTTCCATTCAGATCTCCCATGATAATCAGTTCCTTTCTTCTTGGGATTTTTTCAAGAGTCTCCCTGAGAGTGGCACAGAAATTTTAATAATATGAGCTAGTTAACATTCCAAGAGTTTCAAAGAGTTGTAACAAAAAAATAAAAAATAAAAGAAATAAATAAATACATACATCGACGTGCTATACAACCATTTCTTGGCAATATGGAGAGGGCTCTGAAAGATTAAGTGCTGCAGGACCACGTGCATCTGACCGGCCGTTCGGTCGAGCGCGGAATTGGCCCCGGTTTCGGACGCTGCGCCTGCCGTATCAACCAGACAGACTTCGCGCAAGTCAGCCACATTAACAGACGAACGCAGAATTTAGCACAGGAATTGGATCAGCCGTCTACTATACACCGAACGCCGATGCACAAGAGTCAAACTTACAGCAACAAGAAAAACAAGTTAACAATTTCTCAGTGAGTTAGAGGAGTCAAATCACTGAAACTTGTGAGGTGTCCAAAATCTGAATACAGATACAAAAACAGTTAGCGAGCAGGTAGTTCGACTGCCAACTACAAATTGTGCCAAACTTGCGCCACGTGGCGAGGGGTAAACGAGGATCCTCCACGCAGAGCGTAGCACTTAATCGCAAGCAAACGCGTTCTGTTGGCTAACGAACTCCTGACTAATTGCAGATAGAACATATCCTTTTGAATAACATTACAGCCACACACGCAAAATAAAGTCAAAATGAATTCCTCACTGAGGAACTTGTTGTTCATAGAATAAAAACTTTCACGACCGGATGACATATCTTCTGGTAAACCTTCCGGGATGTAAGGTCGTGGTCCCGGTGGCAAGACTCACCGGAGGAGAAACACCCCTCTGAAGATGAACAGCGCAGCTCTGGACGAAACGTTAGGAGCTGAAGAGTTTCATGGACCGCTACCCTATCCTGTGCAAGCTTCTTCATCTCCCAGTACCTACTGCAACCCACAAACTTCTGAATCTGCTTAGTGTATTCATCTCTTGGTCTCCCTCTACGATTTTTACCCTCCATGCTGCCCTCCAATGCTAAATTTGTTATCCCTTGATGCCTCAGAAGATGTCCTACTAACCGGTCCCTTCTTTTTGTCAAGTTGTGCCACATACTCCTCTTCTCCCCAATTCTATTCAATACTTCATTATTAGTTATGTGGTCTACCCATCTAATCTTCAGCATTCTTCTGTAGCCCCACATTTCGAAAGCTTCTATTCTCTTCTTGTCCAAACTATTTATCGTCCATGTTTCACTTCCATACATGGCTACACGCCATACAAATACTTTCAGAAATGACTTCCTGACGCTTAAATCTATACTCGATGTTAACAAATTTCTCTTCTTCAGAAACGCTTTCCTTGCCATTGCCAGTCTACATTTTATATCTTCTCTACTTCGACCATCATCAGTTATTTTACTCCCCAAATAGCAAAACTCCTTTACTACTTTAAGTGTCTCATATCCTATTCTAATTCCCTCAGCATCACCCGACTTAAATCGACTACATTCCATGATCCTCGTTTTGCTTTTGTTGATGTTCATCTTATATCCTCCTTTCAAGACACTGTCCATTCCGTTCAACTGCTCTTCCAAGTCCTTTGCTGTCTCTGATAGAATTACAATGTCATAGGCGAACCTCAAAGTTTTTATTTCTTCTCCATGGATTTTAATACCTACTCCGAATTTTTCTTTTGTTTCCTTTACTCAATATACAGATTGAATAACATCGAGGAGAGGCTACAACACTGTCTCACTCCCTTCCCAACCACTGCTTCCCTTTCATACCCCTCGACTCTTATAACTGCCATCTGGTTTCTGTACAAATTTTAAATAGCCTTTCGCTCCCTGTATTTTACCCCTGCCACCTTGAGAATTTGAAAGAGAGTATTCCAGTCAACATTGTCAAAATCTTTCTCTAAGCCTACATATGCTAGATACGTAGGTTTGCCTTTCTTTAATCTTTCTTCTAAGATAAGTCATAAGGTCAGTATTGCCTCACGTGTTCCAATATTTCTACGGAATCCAAACTGATCTTCCCCGAGGTCGGCTTCTACCAGTTTTTCCATTCGTCTGTAATGAATTCGCGTTAGTATTTTGCAGTTGTGACTTATTAAGCAGATAGTTCGGTAATTTTCACATCTGTCACACTTGCTTTCTTTGGAATGGAATTATTATATTCTTCTTGAAGTCTGAGCGTATTTCGCCTGTTTCATACATCTTGCTCACCAGATGGTAGAGTTTTGTCCGCACTGGCTCTCACAAGGCCATCAGTAGTTCTAATGGAATGTTGTCTACTCCCGGGGCCTTGTTTCGACTCAGGTCTTTCAGTGCTGTGTCCAACTCTTCACGCAGTATCGTACCTCCCATTTCATCTTCATCTACATCCTCTTCCATTTCCGTAATATTGTCCTCAAGTACATCGCCCTTGTATAGACCCTCTATATACTCCTTCCACCTTCCTGCTTTCCCTTCTTTGCTTAGAACTGGGTTTCCATCTGAGCTCTTGATATTCATACAAGTGGTTCTCTTTTCTCCAAAGGTCTCTTTAATTTTCCTGTAGGCAGTATCTATCTTACCCATAGTGAGATGAGCCGCTACATTCTTACATTTGTCCTCTAGCCATCCCTGATTAGCCATTTTGCACTTCCTGTCGATTTCATTTTTGAGACGTCTGTATTCCTTTTTGCCTGCTCCATTTACTGCATTTTTATATTTTCTCCTTTCGTCAATTAAGTTCAATATTTCTTTTGCTACCCAAGGAGTTCTACTAGTCCTCGTCTTTTTACCTATTTGATCCTTTGCTGCCTTCACTACTTCATCCCTCAGAGCTACCCATGCTTGTTCTACTGTACTTCTTTCCCCCATTCCTGTCAATTATTCCCTTATGCTCTCCCTGAAACTCTGTACAACCTCTGGTTCCTTCAGTTTATCCAGGTCTCATCTTCTTAAATTCCCACCTTTTTGCAGTTTTTTCAGTTTTAATCTACAGTTCATAACCAATAGATTGTGGTCAGAGTCCACATCTGCCCCTGGAAATGTCTTACAATTTAAAACCTGGTTCCTAAATCTCTGTCTTACCATTATGTAATCTATCTGATACCTTTTAGTATCTCCAGGATTCTTCCAGGTATACAACCTTCTTTCATGATTCTTGAACCAAATGTTAGCTATGATTAAGTTCTGCTCTGTGCAAAACTCTATCAGGCGGCTTCCTCTTTCATTTCTTAGCCCCAATCCATATTCACCCACTATGTTTCCTTCTCTCCCTTTTCCTACTCTCGAATTCCAGTCACCCATGACTATTAAATTTTCCTCTTCCTTCACTACCTGAATGATTTCTTTTATCTCATCATACATTTCTTCAATTTCATCATCTGCAGAACTAGTTGGCACATAAACTTGTACTACTGTAGTAGGCGTGGGCTTCGTGTCTATCTTGGCCGCAATAATGCGTTCACTATGCTGTTTGTAGTAGCTTACCCGCAGTCCTATTTTTTTAATTCATTATTAAACCTACTCCTGCATTACCCCAATTTGATTTTGTGTTTATTACCCTGTATTCATCTGACCAAAAGTTTTGTTCCTCCTGCCACCGAACTTCACTAATTCCCACTATATCTAACATTAACCTATCCATTTCCCTTTTTAAATTTTCTAATCTACCTGCCCGGTTAAGGGATCTGATATTCCACGCTGCGATCCGTAGAACGCCAGTTTTCTTCTTCCTGATAACGACGTCCTCTTGAGTAGTCCCCGCCCGGAGATACGAATGGGGGACTATTTTACCTCCGGAATATTTTACCCAAGAGGACGCCATCATCATTTAACCATACAGTACAGCTGCATGCCCTCGGGAAAAACTACGGCCGTAGTTTCCCCTTGCTTTCAGCAGTTCTGAGAAACTTAATGAGAACTAATAATTAAGATAAAAAGAGCCGCCCTTAAAAAGAAGGTCGAACTTGGTATTATAAGCAAGACAATAAATGAAACTGTGCGCTCCAGTAACAACTCATGCAGGGCGTGGCTCACGAAATGAACCCACCCAACATATAAATGCGCGCCGTCACACATGCGACGCCTTACGGCAGCCTACTAGGAAGATGAGACAGAACTTCGCGAATAACACTCAGATTAAATAAAGAAGCAAATTCAGCAATTTTATAGGAGTGCACACGCAACTTTTCTGCGCAGAGACAGAAGCGGGATCAATAACCAGAAGTGTGATATGGAACAAGGCGTGAACCTCGAACAAACAACCATAAAACTACCGAACTAAACAGTTGCAGTACTGGTACAGGAAATATTAATTATAACTACAGTCACTATCGATGCTCGGCTCCGTCGTATCCGATAACCCAAATCGGAAGCTCACCTGATATATCAGTACAACGATCCAGGAAAGACAGCGTGGAGCCGACACAGCATCTTCTACATCTACATCTATAATCCGCAAGCCACCTGACGGTGTGTGGTGGAGGGTACTTTGAGTACCTCTATCGGTTCTCCCTTCTATTCCAGTCTCGTATTGTTCGTGGAAGGAAAGATTGTCGGTATGCCTCTATGTGGCCACTGCGCGAGATATATGTAGCAGGGAGCAATATACTGTTTGACTCCTCGGTGAAGGTATGTTTTCGAAACCACCAAAAGCCCGTACCGAGCTACTGACCGTCTCTCTTGCAGAGTCTTCCACTGGAGTCTATCATCTCCGTAACGCTTTCGCGATTACCAAATGATCCTGTAACGAAGCGTGCTGCTCTCCGTTGGACCTCCTCCATCAACCGTATCTGGTACGGATCCCACACCGGTGAGCAGTATTCAAGCAGTGGGCGAACAAGTGTACTGTAACCTACTTCCTTCGTTTTCGGACTGCATTTCCTTAGGATACTTCTCTAGGTCCGTTCAGTCACTGAAGCAGACAACACGCTCCTTCCCTTGGCGGGCGCCCCACAGGTACAAAGGTTCACCGCGGCCCGCAGCCGAGGTAATAATGGTTCACAATCGAGGAACCGGCCTGAGTTTCTCGTCCTGGGATTGCTGCTACCCTCAGAGCCGGTGACTGTTAACTGCCGAACTTTTACTAGCTGTCAAGTGCCAGCACACTAATCGCCTCCCCGCCAAGTTCCAACCCGGTCGCCTCACCTCGAGCGAACTGTTTCACCCTCCCGGTCTCTCCGTCACTGCCCTCGCGCCTCCATCTCCGTCCGAACGACGCCCTCCTAACGCCATGATGTTTTACTATAGCTCCGGTCACGTGTACTGACGGGTGGCTGCTAGCGCGCTGTTGCCAGATCGTGAGTCACAAGCACTTCATAAGTCACATGCACCTCTGTTACTCATCGTAGTAGTTTCTGCTTTGTTCAAAATCAATTTAATTGCTCGTTTTTGCGGTGAAATGGTGATTTAGGCTACGTCAGTCATATCGTTATGTAGCAATGATGTGTACATTGTGTGAATTTAGAAAACATTGTTAAAGCCCTCCTGTTCAATTCGTTATCTGAATTCTGTGGAGTGGAAAACTTTTATAGATAACATTAGGTATTACAAGTTTATATGAAGTGTAAATGTATGTAAATCACTGACAAAAGCGCATATCAGGGTGAAAACTACTATAACTACTGGAATTTCAAGCAAACTAGCACGCTAACGAAAACGCATAGTTGCTCAAATCTAGCTGTGTTCAATTCCTAATGGTAGTATTCTGACTTGTTTTTTTTTTGTTACATCTGTAAATTATTTACTGTTTTTAAAGAAAAACAGTCTTCGCTGACCCCACATGCATAGTCGTCAGCCTGGCTCCCTTCCCAACAGGTAGCTTACAGCCCCACTTTGGCTTGAATTCTACAATAAGTACTTTACTGAATGGTTCTGAGTATCCTGAGTTTCATCCAAATAGAGTATAGGTCTCATATCACTTCCGTATTTAAATCTTATATCGCTTAACAGAAGTCTCGCAGACCTATCCCATCCAGTAAAATTTATTTTTTTAATGAATTTTTTCTCAGCTTTTCTGACGTCAGGTAATCGCCATTATTGTAAAACTGATGGAATCTCGGCCTGACAACGTCTTTTGATAAGTTGTTTGATTTGGTTAAAGAACTATGTTATTTAATATTTTTCCTTGGAGAACTGAACGTAGGGGATTCTTTTCTTCCGACACATGCTTTGGATAGTTCTTGTTCCAATGCCACAAGCTGCTGCACAGATAACCCGTACGTTAGCAAAGTTTTTTCTTAAAATGGTTGCTTTTCTTCCGTAACGTACCACTGCGTTTCTGTGATATCATCGCTATCCATTATGCCCATTTTCCGTAAATATTTCCTATGAAGCATCCGTGTATACGCTAACAGGTCACCACCATTGTCTAGAAGGTATTTTAAATATTTATAGCAAATGTGCATTGTGGAATTGCTTTGACGCCAAAACTCAGTTGCCATTTTCAGTCACATTCTTCCTACTGTCGAAGTAAGCCTTGTTGGAGCTGCTTCGAAATCCTACCCACATTGTTGTTGTTGTGGTCTTCAGTCCAGAGACTGGATTGAAACACCTCTCTATGCTACTGTAGCCTGTGCAAGCTTCTGCATCTCGCAGTACCTACTGCAGCCTACATCATTCTGTATCTGCTTGGTGTATCCATCTCTTGGTCTCCCTCTACAATTTTTACCCTCCACGCTGCCCTCCAATGCTAAATTTGTGATCCCTTGATGCCTCAGAACATTTCCTACTAACCGGTCCCTTCTTTTTGTCAAGTTGTGCCACATACTCCTCTTCTCCCCAATTCTATTCAATACTTCATCATTAATTATGTGATCTACCCATCAAATCTTCAGCATTCTTCTGTAGTCCCACATTTCGAAAGCTTCTATTCTCTTCTTGTCCAAACTATTTATCGTCCATGTTTCACTTCCATACATGGCTACACGCCATACAAATACTTTCAGAAATGACTTCCTGACGCTTAAATCTATACTCGATGTTAACAAATTTCTCTTCTTCAGAAACGCTTTCCTTGCCATTGCCAGTCTACATTTTATATCTTCTCTACTTCGACCATCATCAGTTATTTTACTCCCCAAATAGCAAAACTCCTTTACTATTTTAAGTGTCTCATTTCCTATTCTAATTCCCTCAGCATCACCCGACTTAAATCGACTACATTCCATGATCCTCGTTTTGCTTTTGTTGATGTTCATCTTATACCCTCCTTTCAAGACACTGTCCATTCCGTTCAACTGCTCTTCCAAGTCCTTTGCTGTCTCTGATAGAATTACAATGTCATCGGTGAACCTCAAAGTTTTTATTTCTTCTCCGTGGATTTTAATACCAACTCCGAATTTTTCGTTTGTTTCCTTTACTGCTTCCTCAATATACAGATTGAATAACATCGAGGAGAGGCTACAACACTATCTCACTCCCTTCCCAACCACTGCTTCCCTTTCATACCCCTCGACTCGTATAGCTGCCATCTGGTTTCTGTAGCCTTTCGCTCCCTGTATTTTACCCCTGCCACCTTGAGAATTTGAAAGAGAGTATTCCAGTCAACATTGTCAAAATCTTTCTCTAAGTCTACATATGCTAGAAACGTAGGTTTGCCATTCTTTAATCTTTCTTCTAAGATAAGTCCTAAGGTCAGTATTGCCTCACGTGTTCCAATATTTCTACGGAATCCAAACTGCTCTTCCCCGAAGTCGGCTTCTACCAGTTTTTCCATTCGTCTGTAAAGAATTCGCGTTAGTATTTTGCAGTTGTGACTTATTAAGCAGATAGTTCGGTAATTTTCACATCTGTCCCACCAGCTTTCTTTGGGATTGGAATTATTATATTCTTCTTGAAGTCTGAGGGTATTCGCCTGTTTCGTACATCTTGCTCACCAGATGGTAGAGTTTTGTCAGGACTGGCTCTCACAAGGCCATCGGTAGTTCTAATGGAATGTTGTCTACTCCCGGGGCCTTGTTTCGACTCAGGTCTTTCAGTGCTGTGTCCAACTCTTCACGCAGTATCGTATCTCCCATTTCATCTTCATCTACATCCTCTTCCATTTCCGTAATATTGTCCTCAAGTACATCGCCCTTGTATAGACCCTCTATATACTCCTTCCACCTTTCTGTTTTCCCTTCTTTGCTTAGAACTGGGTTTCCATCTGAGCTCTTGATATTCATTCAAGTGGTTCTCTTTTCTCCAAAGGTCTCTTTAATTTTCCTGTAGGCAGTATCTATCTTACCCATAGTGAGATGAGCCGCTACATTCTTACATTTGTCCTCTAGCCATCCCTGCTTAGCCATTTTGCACTTCCTGCCGATCTCATTTTTGAGACGTCTGTATTCCTTTTTGCCTGCTCCATTTACTGCATTTTTATATTTTCTCCTTTCGTCAATTAAGTTCAATATTTCTTCTGCTACCCAAGGAGTTCTACTAGTCCTCGTCTTTTTACCTATTTGATCCTTTGCTGCCTTCACTACTTCATCCCTCAGAGCTACCCATTCTTGTTCTACTGTACTTCTTTCCCCCATTCCTGTCAATTGTTCCCTTGTGCTCTCCCTGAAACTCTGTACAACCTCTGGTTCCTTCAGTTTATCCAGGTCTCATCTTCTTAAATTCCCACCTTTTTGCAGTATTTTCAGTTTTAATCTACAGTTCATAACCAATAGATTGTGGTCAGAGTCCACATCTACCCCTGGAAATGTCTTACAATTTAAAACCTGGTTCCTAAATCTCTGTCTTACCATTATATAGTCTATCTGACACCTTCTAATATCTCCAGGATTCTTCCGTGTATACAACCTTCTTTCATGATTCTTGAACCAAATGTTAGCTATGATTAAGTTCTGCTCTGTGCAAAACTCTATCAGGCGGCTTCCTCTTTCATTTCTTAGCCCCAATTCATATTCACCTACTATGTTTCCTTCTCTCCCTTTTCCTACTCTCGAATCCCAGTCACCCATGACTATTAAATTTTCCTCTTCCTTCACTACCTGAATAATTTCTTTTATCTCATCATACATTTCTTCAATTTCATCATCTGCAGAGCTAGTTGGCACATAAACATGTACTACTGTAGTAGGCGTGGGCTTCGTGTCTGTCTTGGCCACAATAATGCGTTCACTATGCTGTTTGTAGTAGCTTACCCGCAGTCCTATTTTTTTAATTCATTATTAAACCTACTCCTGCATTACCCCTATTTGATTTTGTGTTTATTACCCTGTATTCACCTGACCAAAAGTCTTGTTCCTCCTGCCACCGAACTTCACTAATTCCCACTATATCTAACTTTAACCTATCGATTTCCCTTTTTAAATTTTCTAATCTACCTGCCCGGTTAAGGGATCTGACATTGCACGCTCCGATCCGTAGAACGCCAGTTTTCTTTCTCCTGATAACGACATCCTCTTGAGTAGTCCCCGCCCGGAGATACGAATGGGGGACTATTTTACCTCCGGAATATTTTACCCAAGAGGACGCCATCATCATTTAACCATACAGTACAGCTGCATGCCCTCGGGAATAATTACGGCCGTAGTTTCCCCTTGCTTTCAGCAGTTCTGAGAAACTTAATGAGAATTAATAATTAAGATAAAAAGAGCCGCCCTTAAAAAGAAGGTCGAACTTGGTATTATAAGCAAGACAATAAATGAAACTGTGCGCTCCAGTAACAACTCATGCAGGGCGTGGCACACGAAATGAACCCACCCAACATATAAATGCGCGCCGTCACACATGCGACGCCTTACGGCAGCCTACTAGGAAGATGAGACAGAACTTCGCGAATAACACTCAGATTAAATAAAGAAGCAAATTCAGCAATTTTATAGGAGTGCACACGCAACTTTTCTGCGCAGAGACAGAAGCGGGATCAATAACCAGAAGTGTGATATGGAACAAGACGTGAACCTCGAACAAACAACCATAAAACTACCGAACTAAACAGTTGCAGTACTGGTACAGGAAATATTAATTATAACTACAGTCACTACCGATGCTCGGCTCCGTCGTATCCGATAACCCAAATCGGAAGCTCACCTGATATATCAGTACAACGATCCAGGAAAGACAGCGTGGAGCCGACACAGCATCTTCTACATCTACATCTATAATCCGCAAGCCACCTGACGGTGTGTGGCGGAGGGTACTTTGAGTACCTCTATCGGTTCTCCCTTCTATTCCAGTCTCGTATTGTTCGTGGAAGGAAAGATTGTCGGTATGTCTCTGTGTGGTCACTGCGCGAGATATATGTAGCAGGGAGCAATATACTGTTTGACTCCTCGGTGAAGGTATGTTTTCGAAACCACCAAAAGCCCGTACCGAGCTACTGACCGTCTCTCTTGCAGAGTCTTCCACTGGAGTCTATCATCTCCGTAACGCTTTCGCGATTACCAAATGATCCTGTAACGAAGCGTGCTGCTCTCCGTTGGACCTCCTCCATCAACCGTATCTGGTACGGATCCCACACCGGTGAGCAGTATTCAAGCAGTGGGCGAACAAGTGTACTGTAACCTACTTCCTTCGTTTTCGGACTGCATTTCCTTAGGATACTTCAACACATCAACTGTCCACCGTCCGCCTCTACGTCCGTTCAGTCACTGAAGAAGACAACACGCTCCTTCCCTCGGCAGGCGCCCCACAGGTACAAAGGTTCACCGCGGCCCGCAGCCGAGGTAATAATGGTTCACAATCGAGGAACCGGCCTGAGTTTCTCGTCCTGGGATTGCTGCTACCCTCAGAGCCGGTGACTGTTAACTGCCGAACTTTTACTAGCTGTCAAGTGCCAGCACACTAATCGCCTCCCCGCCAAGTTCCAACCCGGTCGCCTCACCTCGAGCGAACTGTTTCACCCTCCCGGTCTCTCCGTCACTGCCCTCGCGCCTCCATCTCCGTCCGAACGACGCCCTCCTAACGCCATGATGTTTTACTATAGCTCCGGTCACGTGTACTGACGGGTGGCTGCTAGCGCGCTGTTGCCAGATCGTGAGTCACAAGCACTTCATAAGTCACATGCACCTCTGTTACTCATCGTAGTAGTTTCTGCTTTGTTCAAAATCAATTTAATTGCTCGTTTTTGCGGTGAAATGGTGATTTAGGCTACGTCAGTCATATCGTTATGTAGCAATGATGTGTACATTGTGTGAATTTAGAAAACATTGTTAAAGCCCTCCTGTTCAATTCGTTATCTGAATTCTGTGGAGTGGAAAACTTTTATAGATAACATTAGGTATTACAAGTTTATATGAAGTGTAAATGTATGTAAATCACTGACAAAAGCGCATATCAGGGTGAAAACTACTATAACTACTGGAATTTCAAGCAAACTAGCACGCTAACGAAAACGCATAGTTGCTCAAATCTAGCTGTGTTCAATTCCTAATGGTAGTATTCTGACTTGTTTTTTTTTTGTTACATCTGTAAATTATTTACTGTTTTTAAAGAAAAACAGTCTTCGCTGACCCCACATGCATAGTCGTCAGCCTGGCTCCCTTCCCAACAGGTAGCTTACAGCCCCACTTTGGCTTGAATTCTACAATAAGTACTTTACTGAATGGTTCTGAGTATCCTGAGTTTCATCCAAATAGAGTATAGGTCTCATATCACTTCCGTATTTAAATCTTATATCGCTTAACAGAAGTCTCGCAGACCTATCCCATCCAGTAAAATTTATTTTTTCAATGAATTTTTTCTCAGCTTTTCTGACGTCAGGTAATCGCCATTATTGTAAAACTGATGGAATCTCGGCCTGACAACGTCTTTTGATAAGTTGTTTGATTTGGTTAAAGAACTATGTTATTTAATATTTTTCCTTGGAGAACTGAACGTAGGGGATTCTTTTCTTCCGACACATGCTTTGGATAGTTCTTGTTCCAATGCCACAAGCTGCTGCACAGATAACCCGTACGTTAGCAAAGTTTTTTCTTAAAATGGTTGCTTTTCTTCCGTAACGTACCACTGCGTTTCTGTGATATCATCGCTATCCATTATGCCCATTTTCCGTAAATATTTCCTATGAAGCATCCGTGTATACGCTAACAGGTCACCACCATTGTCTAGAAGGTATTTTAAATATTTATAGCAAATGTGCATTGTGGAATTGCTTTGACGCCAAAACTCAGTTGCCATTTTCAGTCACATTCTTCCTACTGTCGAAGTAAGCCTTGTTGGAGCTGCTTCGAAATCCTACCCACATTGTTGTTGTTGTGGTCTTCAGTCCAGAGACTGGATTGAAACACCTCTCTATGCTACTGTAGCCTGTGCAAGCTTCTGCATCTCGCAGTACCTACTGCAGCCTACATCATTCTGTATCTGCTTGGTGTATCCATCTCTTGGTCTCCCTCTACAATTTTTACCCTCCACGCTGCCCTCCAATGCTAAATTTGTGATCCCTTGATGCCTCAGAACATTTCCTACTAACCGGTCCCTTCTTTTTGTCAAGTTGTGCCACATACTCCTCTTCTCCCCAATTCTATTCAATACTTCATCATTAATTATGTGATCTTCCCATCAAATCTTCAGCATTCTTCTGTAGCCCCACATTTCGAAAGCTTCTATTCTCTTCTTGTCCAAACTATTTATCGTCCATGTTTCACTTCCATACATGGCTACACTCCATACGAATGCTTTCAGAAATGACTTGCTAAAACTTAAATCTGTACTCGATGTTAACAAATTTCTCTTCTTCAGAAACGATTTCCTTGCCAGTACCAGTCCATATTTTATATCCTCCCTCCTTCGACCATCATCAATTATTGTGCTCACCAAATAGCAAAACTGATTTACTACTTTAAGCGTCTCATTTCCTAATCTAATTACCTCAGCATCACCCCAATTAACTCGACTACATTCCATGATCCTCGTTTTGCTTTTGTTGATGTTCATGTTATATCCTCCTTTCAAGACATTGTTCATTCCATTCAACTGCTCTTCCAGGTCCTTTGCTGTCTCTGACAGAATTAGAGTGTCATCGGCGAACCTCAAAGTTTTTATTTCTTCTCCATGGATTTAAATTCCTATTCTTTTGTTTCCTTTACTGCTTGCTCAATATACAGATGGAATGATATCTGGGATGGGCTACAACCCTGTCTCACTACCTCCCCAACCACTGCTTCCCTTTCATGCCCCTCGGCTCTTATAGCTGCCATCTGGTTTCTGTACAAATTGTAAACAGCCTTTCGCCCCATGTATTTTACCCCTGCCACCTTCAGAATTTGAAAGAGAGTATTCCAGTCAACATTGTCAAAAGCTTTCTCTAAGTCTACAAATGCTAGAAACGTAGGTTTGCCTTTCCTTAATCTATCTTCTAAGGTAAGTCGTAGGGTCAGTATTGCCTCACGTGTTCCAACATTTCTACGGAATTCACATTGATCTTCCCAGAGGTCAGCTTCTACCAGTTTTTCCATTCGTCTGTAAATCGTGTTAGTATTTTGCGGCCGTGACTTACAGATAATTCGGTAATTTTCACATCTGTCAACACCTTGGGATTTGAATTACCCACATAGCACTGTGGAAAACAAGAATTGCGCGAAAATCTACACGCCGTCTCGCTAATGTCGTTCCTCTGGCTCTGGAACTAGACAACTACGGGCGCTCAACACTGCTATTTTCGAATGTTAGCTCTAGGCGAGACTAGGCCCATATGCGGCATCAGCGCGCTTGCTGGCACCCACCAGCGCGTCTGACCAGAGCTATAGACACCATGGCGTGACGTATCGACCGCGCAGCGGTTCAGTCCCTCTAATCACAACTGAATGAAAGGAGGATTTCTTACCATACGCATTTCGCTTTTATTGTTTGCAAGGCGCCTTCAGTGGTAAAACTCGTAGAAGAAGGTCTACATGTGTCTTACTTTCTGTTTTGCAGCTATTCTACTTTCTGCCATACGAAGTTTTGTTTCCGCAGCTATAGGAAATGAACAGTTTTGTTCAGTTATGGTTAGACGGATCTAAAGTGTTAATTATCAACATGACATTACGCGAAACTGAGGACAACAGGAAAAGAAAACAAATACACTGAAATGACAAAGGAATTGGTATAGGCATGCGTACTCAAATACAGCAAATAGAGAGAGAAATGTTCAAATGTGTGTGAAATCTTATGGGGCTTAAATGCCAAAGTCATCAGTCCCCAAGCTTACACATTACTCAACCTAAATTATCCTAAGGACAAACACACACACCCATGCCCGAGGGAGGACTCGAACCTCCGCCGGGACCAGCCGCACTGTCCGTGACTGCAGCGCCTTAGACCTCTCGGCTAAACCCACGCGGCTCAAATACAGAGAGAGATATGTAAACAGGCATAATACGGCGCTGCGGTCGGCAACGCTCTGTATAAGAGAAGAAGTGTCTGGCGCAGATCGGTTACTGCTGGTACAATGGCAGCTTATCAAGATTTAAGCGAGTTTGAACGTGGTGTTATTGTCGGCACATGAGCGATGGGACACAGAATCTCTGTGGGAGCCATGAAGTGAAGATTTTTCCCGTGCGATCATTTCGCGAGTGTACGTGAATATCAGGAATCCGGTAAAACATCAAATCTCCGATATCACTGTGACCGGAAAAAAAAAACTTGCAAGAAGGGGGCCAACAACGACTGAAGAGAGTCTTTCAACGTAACAGAAGTGTAACCCTTCCACAAATTACTGCAGATTTCAATGCTGGGTCATGAAAAAGAGTCAGAATGCGAAACATTCAACAGAACATCACCGATATGGGCTTTCGGAGCTGAACGCTCACTCGCTTACCCTTGATGACTGCGCGAGACAAAGCTTTACGCCTCACCTAGGCCCGTCAATACCGACATTGGACTGTTGATGACTGGAAACATGTTGCCTGGTCGGACGAGACTCCTTTCAAATTGTATCGAGCGGATGGACGTGTATGAGAATGGAGACAACCTCATGAATCCATCGACCCTACATGTCAGCAGGGGACAGTTCCAGCTGGCGGAGGCTCTGTAATGGAGTGGGGAGTGTGCTGTTGAAGTGATATGGGATTCCTGATACTTCTAGATACGACTGTGACAAGTGACACGTACATAAGCATCCTGTCTGATCACCTGCTTTCATACACGTCCATTAGGCATTCCGACGGTCTTTGGCAACACAAGGACTATGCAACACCACACACGTCCATAATTGCTACAGAGTGGCTCCAGAAACACTCTTTTGAGTTTAAACACTTCCGCTGGCCATCAAACTCCCCAGACATGATCATCATTGAGCATATTTGGGATGCATTTCAACGTGCAGTTCAGAAGAGATCTCCCGCCCCTTGTGTTCTTAACAGATTTATAGACAGCCCTGCAACATCCATGGTGTCACTTCCCTCCAGCACTACTTCAGAGATTAGTCAAGTCCATGCCACGTCACGTTGCGGCACGTCTGGGTGCTCACAGAGCCCCGACACGATATTAGGCAGGTGTAGTAGTTTCTTTGGCTCTTCAGTTTCCTCTTAACTGGTTTTCGGTTTACAAGGCTATCATTAAACTTAAACTATGATCGCCTTGTAAGACGCTAAAAATTGGTTGATGTAATAATACTATAGAACATTTACAATATTATGTCTTTTCGTTGTAATTTTTTTACTTTATTTGATTTTATTGATTTATTTATTTTTGCACGTCGTCAGTCTTATTATTGATTTGACGAAGCCTAAGTTGATATCCTCTTTTGTGCGAACCTCTTCCTCTCAGAGTAGGAGTGAAGCCAATGTCTTCAATTGTATGTTGGATATGTCCGCCTGCTTAGGTGGATGGTAACGTTCTTGTTTCCCATGCAGTGGGCCCGGGTTCGTATCTCGGCCGGCTTGGAGGTTTTCTCTCCTCGTGGACTGGGCGTTGTGTTGTCCTCATCACCGGCATGGAAGTCGCCCAATGTGTCCTCGACTGAAATAAGACTTGCACTTGGCGGCCGAACTTCCCCGGATGGAGCCCGCCGTCCAACAATGCCATACACTTATTTCATTTTTTATATGTTGGCTTACATTTCAAGCTCTGTCATCTTACCCTCTACAGCTCCCTCTGATATCAGTAAAACTATTCCCTGATGTCTTAACACATATATTATCACCCTGTCTCTTCTTCTTTCAAGTGTTCTCCATATGTCCCTATTCTATACATCAGTAGACTACAAAATATTAAAAAATTTAGAAAATCTGATCAGAAAAACTTAGAACTTGTAAAAAAAAACGTTCAGAGTCATTATCAGGAAACCCAGTAACTAATCAGGGCGTCACCGTCAATTTAGCGAAAAGAAGTGCTAGCTCAGAACTGGCGCTGGTGTGCGGTACACTGCTTTAATGTTTTTTCAAGTTATACAGATATGAAATGACAGACACGGACGTCAGTGAGGGCGTAGAGGTAGGTGGAAACATGATCTGCTTACAAAGAGACGGCCCGGAAAGTGGATTTTTGTATTTAAATTATGCGAAAATCAGGACTCAGATACCAGTAAGCCAAATCTGAACCACACAACTGTCAAAATTTCTGTAGATAACTGACTTTGAAATGTTGTGAGAAACTTCAAGTCGCCAAAAGTAAGGTTGCTTTTCACAATGGCGCATGTGGCTCAATCGAATTCTTGTGTTTAAACGGGAGGTGTATTGTGTCCAAAAGATTGGTGTTGAGAAAACTCTTTGTATTATACATTGTTAACGCTTGGATCAGACCGCTAGGCTCGGTGCCGAAATGTCGGGGATCGCCATAGGACGTCTAGCGGAGCGGAAAGCCTGGAGGAAGGATCACCCATTTGGCTTTGTAGCTCGACCAGAAAAGAACGCAGATAGAAGCTTAAATCTGATGAGCTGGGAATGTTCCATACCTGGGAAGAAAGGGACACCTTGGGAAGGAGGTCAATATAAACTAAGAATGATCGTCAAGGATGATTATCCTTCTAGCCCCCAGAATGCAAATTTGAGCCACCGTTGTTCCATCCCAATGTCTATCCTTCAGGAACAGATTGCAGCTCACTTCTTGATGAAGACAAGGTATGGCGACCAGCGATAACAATCAAGCAGATTTTGTTTGGAATTCAAGACTTGTTAAATGAACCGAATATAAAAGATCCTGCTCCGGCAGAAGCATATACAATATCCTGCCAAAATCGTTTGGAATATGCGAATACGCGAAGAGGGTTCGTGCACAAGCTCGTGCAAGACCTCACAGGAGTCAGATGGTTACTTCAGTCAATGATTTGCTACATATTAAGAAAGACTGATTTATTTCCAATTAAACTGAAATGTAACTATTAAAGAACTTGTTCACTCTTATATTCCTTTGACTTTTAAAGAACTTCCGTTCGCTGTACCTATAATTTAATTTTTTTATGTATCTGTGTGTGAAATAAATGTGTTCTCTGTAAAATGCTTGAGAAGTAGTTGCTAATTGGTATTAGCCCTTTTTTAATCATAAACTTAAGATGTTATTTAGAATGTCAGATGTTAATAGAACTACTCAAATATTTTACCAGTTGTACAGTGCAGTAATAGTCTTATTTTTTGACTGATTAGAATGAAATCGAGTTTTGGTTATTTTGTGTAAGGAAGTGGAACAAAAATGTGAAGGAGGTTTTAATCCACAACTTATGCAGATAAATTGCTGTTAATTATTTGAATTTCTTGTATTTATTTTGACTTTCATGTTGTCAGTGTTAAAGTTCTTACATGTGGGAAAAAAAATCGATAACGTTGGAGAAAGGTAAGTGGGTAATCACTGGATCGCTGGTTCGAATCTTGTTGTGATCTCTGTCTTATTTTTTCGTTCATTCGAATACCTACATCACTTAAATTTCATCGAGTATAGGCTAATTAACACATACACTCCTGGAAATGGAAAAAAAAACACATTGACACCGGTGTGTCAGACCCACCATACTTGCTCCGGACACTGCGAGAGGGCTGTACAAGCAATGATCACACGCACGGCACAGCGGACACATCAGGAACCGCGGTGTTGGCCGTCGAATGGCGCTAGCTGCGCAGCATTTGTGCACCGCCGCCGTCAGTGTCAGCCAGTTTGCCGTGGCATACGGAGCTCCATCGCAGTCTTTAACACTGGTAGCATGCCGCGACAGCGTGGACGTGAACCGTATGTGCAGTTGACGGACTTTGAGCGAGGGCTTATAGTGGGCATGCGGGAGGCCGGGTGGACGTACCGCCGAATTGCTCAACACGTGGGGCGTGAGGTCTCCACAGTACATCGATGTTGTCGCCAGTGGTCGGCGGAAGGTGCACGTGCCCGTCGACCTGGGACCGGACCGCAGCGACGCACGGATGCACGCCAAGACCGTAGGATCCTACGCAGTGCCGTAGGGGACCGCACCGCCACTTCCCAGCAAATTAGGGACACTGTTGCTCCTGGGGTATCGGCGAGGACCATTCGCAACCGTCTCCATGAAGCTGGGCTACGGTCCCGCACACCGTTAGGCCGTCTTCCGCTCACGCCCCAACATCGTGCAGCCCGCCTCCAGTGGTGTCGCGACAGGCGTGAATGGAGGGACGAATGGAGACGTGTCGTCTTCAGCGATGAGAGTCGCTTCTGCCTTGGTGCCAATGATGGTCGTATGCGTGTTTGTCGCCGTGCAGGTGAGCGCCACAATCAGGACTGCATACGACCGAGGCACACGGGGCCAATACCTGGCATCATGGTGTTGGGAGCGATCTCCTACACTGACCGTACACCACTGGTGATCGTCGAGGGGACACTGAATAGTGCACGGTACATCCAAACCGTCAACGAACCCATCGTTCTACCATTCCTAGACCGGCAAGGGAACTTGCTGTTCCAACAGGACAATGCACGTCCGCATGTATCCCGTGCCACCCAACGTGCTCTAGAAGGTGTAAGTCAACTACCCTGGCCAGCAAGATCTCCGGATCTGTCCCCCATTGAGCATGTTTGGGACTGGATGAAGCGTCGTCTCACGCGGTCTGCACGTCCAGCACGAACGCTGGTCCGACTGAGGCGCCAGGTGGAAATGGCATGGCAAGCCGTTCCACAGGACTACATCCAGCATCTCTACGATCGTCTCTATGGGAGAATATCAGCCTGCATTGCTGCGAAAGGTGGATATACACTGTACTAGTGCCGACATTGTGCATGCTCTGTTGCCTGTGTCTATGTGCCTGTGGTTCTGTCAGTGTGATCATGTGATGTATCTGACCCCAGGAATGTGTCAATAAAGTTTCCCCTTCCTGGGACAATGAATTCACGGTGTTCTTATTTCAATTTTCAGGAGTGTATATTACCATCATTTTTACAAAAATTCACATTTCTTCTTTGTAACTACGTATCATCAACAAAATTCCAGTTTTAATCGCAAATAAAAATTCATACTGACCGATATTTTATGTAAGTTCGCCCGTAGTTGTGTAATGTTTGTTTAACTTAGAAAATCTTTGTGAACAATCTTCTATACAGTATCAGTAATTAAGAGTTTATGTTTGCAATTGTGTGCAATAAGTAGGTAGTGACATGATGACTTGCATTTTTCATAAAAATGATGATTAGATGCATGTTAATTAGCATGCATTTGATGAACTGTATATTTACATGATTCAGAAATTGGAACTGAAAAAAAGTAAGACGACAAAAAAAAAAAAAAAAAAAAGATATTCGAACCATTGGATACGTGAATATAATCCTCCATGTTAGCAAGCACTTTTTCCGTTTCTCTTCGTTCTATCTGTATCTTCATCATTATTCGTCGGCAGTTTTTTGCAGCTGTCGCATCGTGACACGTCGTACATTACATCGATGCGATCTTCACTCAATTCCTTATCTCGGCAATCAACATGAAACATTCGTCCCTAGACTGAAAACGTTGAGCATTAACGAATGAAACTGCGCTTTAGACGTGCACCGAGCAACATTGTGAGCGACTACAGAGACCAGCCACGAATGAGTGACAACTCAGTGTTCTCGTTGCTTTAGTGTAGTTGGCAGAATAGCGGGGTCATTCGGACATGACGAGATGGTATGTTTGCAGACTGTGTGGCGACACAGAGGGCGAGTCTGCCTGGTAGATGCGCTCAGCTCCTCCTCGCCGGCCAGTGTAAGCAGAGAAACGACCTCTGTTGCGTGGAGCTCGAGGGACTGTTTACTCGGCCTGACACGGCGGAGAGGCTGACGGCAGAAGCGTTTCCATGTCGTGTCGTCGCTGTGGTTCGTTAAGGCAACCGGTATTAATTCTGGAGTACATCGCGTGGTCTGCTGTGGCTGTTCTTGGAACTGTGGAAACCTCTTTCCTGTCAGAACTCAGCTTTCAGTCGTTTTTCTGTGAACTCTGCAAGTTATTTGTACGTCTCTACCGCATACTGAACATTACTATTTCCTTCTCATTTCATACGTTCTTCTGTCGCAAGATTCTACTGCAGATTTTTTCTTGTCACTATAAAAAATTTATTAATTAGGAACTTATTAACATTATATCTACTTTGATACTCTCACCAAAACAAAATCGTGTCATTGTTCCCTTCCACATTAAGAAAATTAAAAATATTTGTGGTCTTTTTATTTATTGTTACAGCATGTTTGTATCAACCCTCCAATGCTGTATTCTCTAGAATAGCATTAAATTGACTGTCTACAATACACTACAGCTGGTGATGTAGATAGTTACGCATGTCCACACTCATTGTCATTAAATTCATCATGAAGTGAAAGAGTTAGGTATTGTGACGTCCCCTCTCCCCTTTTTGTTGTCGCTGTTGATGTTGAGCCGCTACTGCTACAGCTCGGTCAGTGGAATGGAGACGCGACGCGCAGTGATGGTTGTCCCCGCCGTATAACGTGGAACAGCACCTGAAAATCTCTAAAGAAAATTGTTCCTAGCGTTATGTATGAAAGTCCGTTTGCGAGTCCGCACAGTCTTCTCAGCGATGCGAACTGCTGATTTTAATTGTTTATTATGGTTTTATGGTTCAAATGGCTGTGAGCACTATGGGACTTAACTTCTGAGGTCATCAGTCCCCTAGAACTTAGAACTACTTAAACCTAACTAACCTAAGGACATCACACACATCCATGCCCGAGGCAGGATTCGAACCTGCCACCGCAGAGGTCGCGCGGCTCCAGACTGTAGCGCCTAGAACCGCTCGGCCACTCTGGCCGGCTTACGGTTTTATGATAATTTTCTGTGCCCGGTTAGTTATTTATTGCAGTATTGAGTGAATCATTCATCACCGGCGTCGTTTCACACCACTGAAGCGAGGAAAAATTCATTTGCGGTTCAGTATCAGTAGTTGTTGTTACGTTGAGAGGCAGAATTGTTCACTACGGCACGACACAAATCCAGAGATAATCTATAATGCTATTTTGCTTTCGTGCCTCGTGATATTATTTCGGCAAAATACTCCTTTCAATGCTCAATGTTCATCAAGTCACTCTTTCAATTAAAATGTTCACAGTTAATTAATTTTGATTGTCAACTATCACACAGTTCAATTAATGATGGAGCCAACAGGTGAGATTTACATTACTGACGAACTATTTTATTGTTCCTTCTTAGCAATTAGTTTATATTCATCACACCACACGCACACTGATGGATCTGATCAATTACGATTCTTTTCAATTCGGTGATCGTGACAATTACGACAAGTTTTACAATCGGGGTATTTGTATTATCTTCGTGTATTCGTATTAATGTTTCCTACTCCAGGCTAATCAGGTATTGCAGTCTTCGATACTATGTCCATTCTTCATTGTAACTGTTCACTTTGATGAAGGTTGAGTCCAACAATAATATCTCCAAAATTTAAAGTTCATTAACTCGTCGTACACTATCAGAATATCACTTCAGTTCAAGTTCTCAAGTCAGATTAACTGAGAACAAACTCCGCGCATTTCTATCACCCAATATTACTTTTTTTTAAAGAAATAATCTCGTAGTGTTCCGTTGTAGTACTATAACAAACGGTGCTCTCTCTTGACTTTATAGCAAGCAAGCTTGCAAGCGACTAACGTTTCCATGATCGAGCGTTGTAGACGCATAGAATTTCCTTTTCGCCGCGTTTACAACTCTCTTCCACAATAAATGTTATCTTTGACCGACATATTACTTTGGACTTAACTTTCGTCACACTGATTGGTAGTTATGACTGAGATGTTTGATAGCTGTTTAAAAATAACCTTTCTTTCTTTCTACCTTTATATCATGACATACTCAGTAATTATTGAAATTGGTGTTCATTAAAACTTTAAGGTGTTATATTATTGTCAAAGTTATCGTAACTTTTAATATTTTTTTTGTGGTATTCAAAAAATTTAAAAACCTCTGTCACACCGGCCTGATTTAGCTTCACTGATAAGGATAGTAAAAACATGCGTATGTTAAGGGAATTTTCATTCACAAAGCAGGCTTATCACATTCACACAGTTCAATACTGTTCTATCCTGATTAAATTGAGCTTAACTTAAATTCCATAAGGTAGTGAACCATATTCCAAGTCTCGGTGCGACGAAAATTGTCAGTCGATCTCCTGAAAACATTTGTAATAATTATAAACTTTCGGTGATCACATGGGGAAGACAGGAGATCTGCTGGTAAGACCGTGTCAGCCTATTTATTTGAAGTAACTGGATATGTTGAGCATACAAAACGGCAGGTTCGTCCAGTGTAAATCAGACGTTCCCCACTGATCCCGTGCAACACAGCGTAGTAAGCAGACACTGTCAATAATAATCAGTTAAATAATACGCGAACACACTTACTTTAGTTTAGTTCGTGTATTAAATTCCTTCTCATACAGAATCTCATCAAGATGGCGACTAGCTCAACAATACATACATATACATCCTCCTTCTTTCACGGCTAATCGGCAAGAATTCCTCCTTCTTTTCATAAGAGAAAACAGATAGCAGAGAAGCTATTCCATAGAGTAAATGGACGCTCCAAGGAATAATAGGGCTTGAAACTACTTTGCATTGATAATCATCGTATATTAAAGTTTAGGAATCGGTAAGATAAGAAGAGATATTTCGAGATATGTTCTGAGTTTTATAATTTATAAAATTTCTGAAAATATCGCGGAGAGACCGCTGCAAGAGACATTACAAACTGTCAGGATAACACTGTTCCCTACTCTAAATTATCATGACATTCTTATTTGGGTTTTCGGGTTTCTTGGAGTGTTACAGTATTCAGTAAACCAGATACTCGCTTTGCTATGCTGTGCCGACGAAGTGCGATTCATTTAATCACGGGATCGTTTAATCAGCGCGAGAGCATTTGGGAAGATACGGAAGTAGCTCCAATGGCAGACGCTACGAAAGAGTCGAAATGCATCACCTAGAGATTTGCTACTGAAATCCCGAGAGAGTAAGATCTTGGAAGAGTTGTTCAGTACGTTACTTCCTCCAAAATGCATCTTAAAAAACACAACGAGAAAATCAGAGAAATTTAATACTGACATACCGACATTCTTCCCAATCACCATTAAAAAAATGGAACAGGAGAAGGCAATATGACAGTAACACCAAAGTACAGGGTGACAATTGTTGAACTATATGAAACAAACGTAAAGTAGTTACAGACTACGGAATGCACACACTTTATTCAACATGTAAACGTCACCACAGTTATTGGGATTTAAGTTATGAGATCTTCCATACGCCTACTATCATTGACGATGTGTGGCGCAGACGAATAGCGAAATTCTGCGTGACCCGCTGAAGCGTCGGAACATCGATGCTGTCGATGACCTACTGAATGGCTGTTTTGGCTCAGCAGTAGTTTTGGGGTTATTGTTGTACACCTTGTCTTTAATATAGCCCCACAAAAACGAGTCGCGTGTGTTCAGATCCGGAGAATATGGCAGCCAATCGAGGCCCCTGCCAGTGGCCTCTGGGTACCCCAGAGCCAGCATGCAGTCCCCAAAATGCTCCTCCAGGGCATTAAACACTCTGCTGCTTCGATGAGGTCGAGCTCCATCTTGCATGAACAACATCTTGTCGAAATCAGGGTCACTTTGGATAATGCCGCTGAAATCATGTCCAAAAACTTCACGTACCTTTCGGTAGTCAGTGAGCTATCAAGGAATATCTCAATGATTATTCCGTGACTGGACACTGGACACCACACAGCCACCCGTTGAGGGCGGAGATACTTCTCGATCGCGAAATATGGATTCTCAATCCCCCAAATTCCGCAATATTGCTTACTGACGAACCCATCCAAATGAAAGTGGGCTAAACCAAACCATGCGCATAGTTATTCCCATCATGCCCCGCGACCAACCGTGCAGTTTGAACGTCCTAATGGACAAAGTTCAGACGTTATGATGATTTTATTTCCTACAGTTCAATAATTGTCACCCTGTACCCTCATTGCTCGCTGTGAGATGGTTTGCGGAGTACAGACGTAGATTTAGATGTGAACCATGTCGAGATGCGTATTTGGAAGGCTGACGTGGCAGAGAATTCTCGTAAATGGTGCAGGTCTTCATAAAAATTAACCTTACCAGTTACCAGTTGCGAACAGTTATCAAGTTGAATCATCACATCCGAGTAACAAGCCTGAAGGGAAAGGGCCAAAACTGCCACTTACCAAACTTCGTAGTTATGGCTGAATGGCCATCAGGCTAGAAGAGGAAAAAATCCTGAAGGTGCTAATTTAGCAACATAATGAAAGAGCATCTGTGGGTTATGGAAAGATTGTAGAAGAGTCATGAGATAGTGGCTGAGGCATACGCAGTGACGAGCTGTCTGTGGTGCAAAGACATTTGTGTTCGGTTCCCTGACCAGCACGTGGTTCCAACTTATTTACTTCCGTTGGTAAGTGCTATAACAGTGGTTATGTGGGAAATCAGTCCTTCCGGAAAAGCATTTACAAAACGTGGAAGGGTGGTTTAATAGTAGGAAACGAAGAAGCTAGATGCTGTTAGTCGTGTTTCTGGCGTCAGATGAACGGAAACTGAGGTCCGCGGACTTTTAGAAACGTACACCAGATAGCGTGAAGATTGCAACGTAGTGAGAATAACATGTGAATAACGAGAACGTACAGGACATGTAATCTCCAGGCTTTACCGGCGGTCCTGACATTTTTGAGTTGGGTGTACCGCTTATCGTAAAACCTGTCAACGGCACTTAATTTTGCGTCTGGAGACACCATGAACTTGAGCGTAGCAGTTCTCAAGTAGAATTGAATGCTGATCCACTGTTACTACTGAAAAGTGTAATGTGAAGCTCTGGAATGCATAAGATTAATCAGCAGGTTGATGCCTGATACAGCGACCTGATATGTGCTCACACAGCGACACTACTCATGAAACTTTCATTTTTATAAAAGAATCAACTATATATACCTGCAGTAAGTTTTTCTGATCTAACATAGATACAAATTGTGGAAGTAGAAAGTATATATCACATACTTCAATCCTGCAGCTGTCTTACCTAATGATTTAGTTTGATATTAGCAACAGTTTTTTGCACTGAAGAGCTGTTCTTATAATAAATTTAGTTAGTATGAATTAATCCTACAGCTAAGTGGTATAAAAATCGAGCGCCTTGTAATACACTTGCGCAGCGTTACATTAATCCTGTTGTTCTGTTCGAACCACATTTTATCCTATCCCAAGCTGTGGATCATAAATATATTTATATTACGGGGTATGATAATACAGCGTGAGTCGAAAAGGGCTTTGAGAATTTGGGATTATATAGAAATTTATCGATCTAACTTCAAGAATCGATAGATGTGTCATTTTATAGCAAACAACCTCAAGATCTACGTAAAACTGCCACGTGTCATTTTGGCTCCATGTGGCTAACATTTGTGATGCGGCAAACATCTCACCGATAGTCAATTTTTTCCCACGCTCGTCGTAGTGAAACGAGCCTAACTTGTACAATGACAGAGTAGATTCTATTTTTGAGGATGGCTACAGTATTCGGCAGGGGAGAAACATACACACTGTGTTTAATTAAACCCAGATAAATAATGGCAGTAACGTCAATTCTGGGAAACGAGTTCGCCATGTGATTAGCCCTTCACGACCAATCACCGACCTGGGAAGCGATTATCGAGGAAACCCTGAACCTCCGTGAGGAAAAGAGGTGGTGCTCCATATTGCTGGTAGTAAATCATGCCATCTAGGTCATTTTCATCGATCTATGGAATTAAAAATTTTTGGAGCATATCCAGTTACACAACACCATGACAGCTTTCTCCATGAAGAAGAAAGGACTGTACACTTTGTCTGCTAAGGGCACAAAACACATTAACTTCGGGGCTGTCACGAACGTGGTACATGGGAGCAAGTTGATTTTCGCTGCCCAATATTCTGCAGTTGTGGGTGTTCACCATGCCACTGATATGAAATGTTGACTCATCGCTGAAGATTATGTTGTTCCAGCTGATGCAACATTTCCGCACAGAATTCGCAACGAGTAACCTTATCTGCATCACTAATGCGCTGTGCCATTGTGAATTTGTGTTTTCAATTGTATACGTCTACGCAGTACTCACCAAAGAGGTACAAGATGGTGCACTACCAATGAAGTACGGGTTTACCGCCCATACGTTATGTAATTAGCTTCAAAAATACACAACATTTTACTCACCACAAAACTCTGTAGCTAAAGAATTAACGATATCCTCCAAATATCTTTAATACGTACATCATACTGAACTTAAATGTAGAGAATTCTTAATATTTACAAACGCCGCACAAAACAAAACTTCTTGTCTCATGACAGTAACAAAAACAGTAGAAGATGCCGGAAACAACTTACGGTGGTTTCTAGTGCGTATTCCTTCAAGCGGTTCCAAATTTAGTCACTAGACTGAAACACCGACCAGGGAATATATTGTTCCTAGATACACTATCTTCTAGGTACAACACTCTCCCTGCCAAGCCCCGACCATGGTGTGGAAAACGAAGACTGTAAATGAGAAAAATCATTAAGGGCAGCAAACTTATTATTCATTGCCTCGTTTGTTCAAGGAACAACAGTAATCGAAAGTACATAATGTGTTAAAACTACCTGTACTGCACGACCATCGAGAACTTTTTCATACTGAAACTTCAACTCAGCTGAAACAGAAACTTAGTCTTATGTGGAACATCATATTTTAAACAATAATTAATGTGATAACTTGCTACGATGTACGTGTCGGCGCTCCCATTCCTCAAAAATTCTATCGACCAATTGTAACTGACAACTGAAGCTGACTCAAATATTGAGCTCAGTGCACTCACAGCGCGAACAACAACGATAAACCACAAAACATTGTAGTCAGGTAAAGATTATTTTTTAAAAACTTGGCACAAGTTAACCAGCTATTGTTGCAGGGCTATGGATACGTAACGATAGATGCAGCCAAAGAAAACGGAATGAAGTTATTAAAAATATCGAAAAATAAGAATTATCCTTGAATAGTAAGGATTTAAGATTGCTTCAACTTCATCAAATAACTTTCAAAGTGAGCATAGCAAAAGCATCACTACTTAACTGGCCTCCAAGGAGGCGTTACCAACAACTGCTTGCTACAGTGTTTTCATCACGAACTACGTTCCCCAATGATCTACATATATATACTCCCAAAACCACCTCACTGTCGGAGCCACTGTTGTTATCCGCTCCATTAGCGAATAGTTCGTGGGAAGAACGATTAATATCTCTGATTTTCTCACTGTGGGCATTTCGCGAGAAATATGTGACAGAAACTAATAGGACGCCCCACTATTCTTCGATCGAACGTACGTTCTGGGAATTTCAACAGCAAATCTTTTCATAATGTTCAAACGACTCTCCTAAGAATTATCCTTGAATAGTAAGGATTTAAGATTGCTTCAACTTCATCAAATAACTTTCAAAGTGAGCATAGCAAAAGCATCACTACTTAACTGGCCTCCAAGGAGGCGTTACCAACAACTGCTTGCTACAGTGTTTTCATCACGAACTACGTTCCCCAATGATCTACATATATATACTCCCAAAACCACCTCACTGTCGGAGCCACTGTTGTTATCCGCTCCATTAGCGAATAGTTCGTGGGAAGAACGATTAATATCTCTGATTTTCTCACTGTGGGCATTTCGCGAGAAATATGTGACAGAAACTAATAGGACGCCCCACTATTCTTCGATCGAACGTACGTTCTGGGAATTTCAACAGCAAATCTTTTCATAATGTTCGAACGACTCTCCTAAGAGTCGTCAAGTACATTTCCGCTGATGTTCTGCCCACATACACTAAAAATCGGCAGGTGTGATTTACATCATGTATAGATAAATGAAAGATTGCAGTTCCAGGAAGATTAAGATTGGATGATTTATTCGAGAGAAACAGCTGTCAGTGACGCGTTGATCCACCTCTGGCCTTCATGCAAGCTGTTATTAGGCTTGGCTTTGATTGACAGACTTACTGGATGTTCTCCTGAAGGATGTCGTGCCAGACGCGTTAGATTTTCAAAATCCGGAGGTGATTGGAAGGTCCTGCCGAAAATGGTCCAAACATTCTCAGTTTGGGAGAGATTCGGTAACCTTTCTGGCCAAGGTAGGGTTTCGCAAGCACGAAGACAAGCAATAGAAACTCCCACCGTGTGCGGGAGGGCATTATCTCGCTGAAATGTAAGCCCAGGACGGCTGGTCATGAAGGGCAACAAAACAGGGTGCAGAATACAGTAGACGTATCGCTGTAGCGTAAGGGTACCGCGGTTGACAACCAAAAGGGTTATGCTTTGAAAAGAAATAGCACCCCAGACCAATCAAAATGTTCAAATGTGTGTGAATTCCTAAGGGACCAAACTGATGAGGTCATCGGTCCGTAGAATTACACACTACTTAAACTAACTTATGCTAAGAACAACACACATACACGCCCATGCCCGAGGGAGGACTTGAACCTTCGACGGGAGGGGCCACGCAATCCGTGACATGGCGCCTAAAACCAAGCGGCCATCCGCGCGGCCCCAAATGGTTCAAATGGCTCTGAGCACTATGGGACTAAACATCTGAGGTCATCAGTCGCCTAGAACTTAGAACTACTACAACCTAACTAACCTAAGGACATCACACACATCCATGCCCGAGGCAAGATTCGAACCCGCGACCGTAGCAGCGCGGTCCAAGATCATTACTACTGGTTGTCAGCAGTAGGGTGAGTTAAAGTGAGGATGGTATCCTATCACTGTCTAGGGCGTCCGCAGACTTGTCTCCGCTGGTCATCGGGGATCAATTTGAAGCGGGACGCGTCACTGAGGACACTTTTACTGTAGTTGAGCCGTGGTAAAAATTGCTGTTTTGAAGAGCGCGCCGCAGCGCGTTGTGTGGAGCAGTAGCCCTCCGTATCTGGCGGCGGCGCCGCTGTGGCAATCGCAGCTTCGGTGTCTCCCTCTGGTGGGAAAGGGGAAAGGTTGCCTGCTCACGTGCATTTAAAGGGCGCTAAGAGCTCGCCAGTTGGTCAGTCTGGGTGAGTCTGGAGTCAGTCTGGGGTCAGTTTCTCGTCCCCAGCTTGCTAGTCTGTCTCTGGTCCGAATTTGTGGCGCAGTGAGAGAACTCAACGAGTGGTCGCCCGGTCGGGGGCTGAGTTCCTGCATCTGAGTCTGCGCGTTAGGCCGCCAGTCTGCTCGAGTTGCTCAGGCAACAGTCATTGGCGGTTGTCTCGATCGGTTGGTCGGTCACGCACTGAGACACCTTGTCCACCTTGAGCGTCGGCGCATGTGAGGTCGCCACATGAGTCCAGTGGGCCGCGCCGTATAGCGACCGACACGAGGGCGACAGGAGTCAACCCACGACATCGGTCTGCCCGATGCGAGCTGCGACGCCATGAGACGGGAGATCGGCGCGCTTTCCTGCGTCCGTTGAAGCGGCTGGCAGCGGACGGTTGGCGGTTGGATCGATCGGTTGGTCGGTCACGCACTGAGACACCTTGTCCACCTTGAGCGTCGGCGCATGTGAGGTCGCCACATGAGTCCAGTGGGCCGCGCCGTATAGCGACCGACACGAGGGCGACAGGAGTCAACCCACGACATCGGTCTGCCCGATGCGAGCTGCGACGCCATGAGACGGGAGATCGGCGCGCTTTCCTGCGTCCGTTGAAGCGGCTGGCAGCGGACGGTTGGCGGTTGGATCGATCGGTTGGTCGGTCACGCACTGAGACACCTTGTCCACCTTGAGCGTCGGCGCATGTGAGGTCGCCACATGAGTCCAGTGGGCCGCGCCGTATAGCGACCGACACGAGGGCGACAGGAGTCAACCCACGACATCGGTCTGCCCGATGCGAGCTGCGACGCCATGAGACGGGAGATCGGCGCGCTTTCCTGCGTCCGTTGAAGCGGCTGGCAGCGGACGGTTGGCGGTTGGATCGATCGGTTGGTCGGTCGCGCACTGAGACACCTTGTCCACCTTGAGCGTCGGCGCATGTGAGGTCGCCACATGAGTCCAGTGGGCCGCGCCGTATAGCGACCGACACGAGGGCGACAGGAGTCAACCCACGACATCGGTCTGCCCGATGCGAGCTGCGACGCCATGAGACGGGAGATCGGCGCGCTTTCCTGCGTCCGTTGAAGCGGCTGGCAGCGGACGGTTGGCGGTTGGATCGATCGGTTGGTCGGTCACGCACTGAGACACCTTGTCCACCTTGAGCGTCGGCGCATGTGAGGTCGCCACATGAGTCCAGTGGGCCGCGCCGTATAGCGACCGACACGAGGGCGACAGGAGTCAACCCACGACATCGGTCTGCCCGATGCGAGCTGCGACGCCGTGAGACGGGAGATCGGCGCGCTTTCCTGCGTCCGTTAAAGCGGCTGGCAGCGGACGGTTCGGGAGAGAGTTTTGGGGGTGCTGCGCCAGGTCTTCGCCAGAAATCGCAGTTTATTAGAAGTTAAGTGAGTGGTGATAGGTTGTTTCATTTACTTGTTAAATTCTACTTGTTTGCTTGGTAAGGTCACCAGCCGCTTTGTTTTGGGGTCATCCCACCAATCTTCTCCGTTTGCCCACCCGCGGGAAGGTCGTTATTTGTGAATTGGGTGGTTTGTTTTTCCCTTGTGGAGTACGGGCGGGTTAGAGAAACTTGCGGTTTGGGTTGTTCGGTAATCTCCTTATCAATCTGCCGTACGTTAATAGCTGCCTCTGCCATATTTGTCGGATTCGGTGTGTTAACGAATTTATTGCTTGAAGTGTAATGGCCTAATTCCTGAAATATATTTTTATCTTACCTATCATCTTGAGAGGCGGTATATGTATACTGTAGAGCATGTTTGGCCAACCTTGTATAATTTTATGTAAGATTGCATTTCATGGGCTTTTATGCAAATGGTCATTTTAGTATATAAAGTTGCCACCCTTCCACCGCAAGACTTTTCTTAGAAGTCAAAATCAAGTTGTACATTCGGTGGCAAATTAATCTTTTAATTTTAGTGTTTTGTACCATTTACATCCCTCCTATAGGGTGCATAGTTTATGTGCCTGTGTGAATTGTTAAAATTTTTAGTTTAAAGTAATCTGGTGTGTTGCAGATTTGCACCAGTGTAGTCTTCCAGAGGTTGTTGTGAGCGCTCGTGACTACGGCCGTGTCAAAAGGGAGTAGCAAGGTTCTCAGCCCGAAAGCTCATACACTCAAAAATTTGTTTCTTTCTGCCTCTGAATAAATTGTAACTTGATATTTAGAGGGTGCTTTCTGCTTATAATTTTAAATCTGTTTCTTAAAAAAAAGCTTTGGAATAAAATTTCCATTTGATAAAAGCAATTTCATTTTGGTTTCATCAGTTACTCCCTGGCAACTACATCCACGCTCACATAGTATGATTAAATGTGTTAATGTTCTTGATGAATCGCTAGTAAATAAAGTAAATTCTTAAGAAAAAGTTTTGAAAGTAAATTCATGGTTCACTAGTAAAAGTGGTTCCAGGCCGGAGACGTCTCTGGAGACGCTCCGTACAGTGGCCGGATATCAACATGACGCTCACCCGCCATATGGCTCGACAAACGAGCATAATGGTCTGGGATGCCATTTATTTTCTTATAAGGACCTCTTTGGTTGTCGTCCGTGGCACCTTTACGGCACAGCCATACGCTGACGATATTCTACGCCCCGTTTTGTTGGCCTTCACGGAAAGTAATTCTGAGCTTACGTTTCGGGAAGTTAACGCTCGCCCGCACACGGGAAGAGTTTCTACTGCTTGCTTTCGTGCTTTCCAAATCCTACCTTGGCCAGCAAAGTCGCCGGATCCTTCCCCAGTTGAGAAGCACTAGGGTCAGCACCCTCCAATCAGCCTGGGATTTTGACGATTTAACGTGCAAGTTGAACAGAATTTGGCACGAGTACAACATGGGGACACCGGACAACTCAGTTAATCATTGCCAAGTCGAATAATTGCTTGCATAAGGGCCACAGGTAGACCAACGCACAAATGATTTACTCAATTTGTGAACCTTCTCTTGAGTAAATCATCCAATTTTTCTGAAATTGTATTAATTTGTTTGTCTGTATATGTATATCACATATTCGTATTTCTGTCCCACTCGGGCAATTCCTTCGCGATACGTGTTTTTTGTCTTTATTTACAATCTTGTTTCTGCAATGAGCAGCTGGAGTCATCCAAAACATATACTTCCATTTGTTGCCAGTTACAAACAGAATGAGTTTTAAAGCGAAATTATACTTCCCCTTACGATACGGTCGTTCCAGATCAGTGTAGTGTGATATTCGTTTTTTCGATATGTGTTTGCAAGGACAGAAAAACAATGAGAATAGCCAGTACTGCAGCAGCGACTGAGCAGCGCTGGTGCATGACGCTAGCAGTCAGCACGGGCCATAACGGTGCTGTCGCTGCTAGAGTATTGTTCTTTCCTCCTACATGCGTCTTCCAAGACGACCGCAACCAGTAAATCAGAGAAATTTGAGCTAACAGTGACTTACTGACATTCTCCTCCTGGTACAAATATACAGATGCAGATATAGATGTGTGTCATGTTGTGATGTGTGTATGGATGGCTCATATAGTTGAGAATTCCCGCGGAAGCTCAGCTACACATTGCAGAGACGAAACTGTGAATATCTGCCGAATCCTAGATTAAATGCTGCTGGCGACTCTTAGGAGGGAAACCCTCTGTAACGCCACCTCGTAGTGTCTGCCACTGAAGCTTGTTGAGCAACTCCATACAGCTCTTGCTCTTACTAAACGATGCCGTGACGGAAGGTGCGTTTCTTAGTTGGGTCGTCTATCTATGTCCTGTTATCCTACCCGATAAGGGTCGCAGAATGATGAACAATCGTTATACAGCATGATTCAGCTTCCCCTACCCATGTGTTTTATGCAACCCGCAATGCCTTCAAAAACCGTGCAATTCTTTCATAGATTAATTCCATTTCCTTAAGAAATCCTCGCACAAACGAAAAAAATGGCTGACATCGAAATAAGTGTCCAAGGAATAGAAAAGCAACTGGAATCACTCAACAGAGGAAAGTCCACTGCACCTGACGGGATACCAATTCGATTCTACACAGAGTACGCGAAAGAACTTGCCCCCCTTCTAACAGCCGTGTACCGCAAGTCTCTAGAGGAACGGAGGGTTCCAAATGATTGGAAAAGAGCACAGATAGTCCCAGTCTTCAAGAAGGGTCGTCGAGCAGATGCGCAAAACTATAGACCTATATCTCTTACGTCGATCTCTTGTAGAATTTTAGAACATGTTTTTTGCTCGCGTATCATGTCATTTCTGGAAACCCAGAATCTACTATGTAGGAATCAACATGGATTCCGGAAACAGCGATCGTGTGAGACCCAACTCGCCTTATTTGTTCATGAGACCCAGAAAATATTAGATACAGGCTCCCAGGTAGATGCTATTTTTCTTGACTTCCGGAAGGCGTTCGATACAGTTCCGCACTGTCGCCTGATAAACAAATTAGGAGCCTACGGAATATTAGACCAGCTGTGTGGCTGGATTGAAGAGTTTTTAGCAAACAGAACACAGCATGTTGTTATCAATGGAGAGGCGTCTACAGACGTTAAAGTAACCTCTGGCGTGCCACAGGGGAGTGTTATGGGACCATTGCTTTTCACAATATATATAAATGACCTAGTAGATAGTGTCGGAAGTTCCATGCGGCTTTTCGCGGATGATGCTGTAGTAAACAGAGAAGTTGCAGCATTAGAAAATTTTAGCGAAATGCAGGAAGATCTGCAGCGGATAGGCACTTGGTGCAGGGAGTGGCAACTGACCCTTAACATAGACAAATGTAATGTATTGCGAATACATAGAAAGAAGGATCCTTTATTGTATGATTATATGATAGCGGAACAAACACTGGTAGCAGTTACTTCTGTAAAATATCTGGGAGTATGCGTGCGGAACGATTTGAAGTGGAATGATCATATAAAATTAATTGTTGGTAAGGCGGGTACCAGGTTGAGATTCATTGGGAGAGTCCTTAGAAAATGTAGTCCATCAGCAAGGGAGGTGGCTTACAAATCACTCGTTTGACCTATACTTGAGTATTGCTCATCAGTGTGGCATCCGTACCAGATCGGGTTGACGGAGGAGATAGAGAAGATCCAAAGAAGAGCGGCGCGTTTCGTCACAGGGTTATTTGGTAACCGTGATAGCGTTACGGAGATGTTTAGGAAACTCAAGTGGCAGACTCTGCAAGAGAGGCGCTCTGCATCGCGGTGTAGCTTGCTCGCCAGGTTTGGAGAGGGTGCGTTTCTGGATGAGGTATCGAATATATTGCTTCCCCCTACTTATACCTCCCGAGGAGATCACGAATGTAAAATTAGAGAGATTCGAGCGCGCACGGAGGCTTTCAGACAGTCGTTCTTCCCGCGAACCATGCGCGACTGGAACAGAAAAGGGAGGTCATGACAGTGGCACGTAAAGTGCCCTCCTCCACACACCGTTGGATGGCTTGCGGAGTATAAATGTAGATGTAGACTGTTACAATGGTTCTCTTCTTGGCATCTGCTTTCCGACTAATTGTTTTATGTGGCCGTTCCACTTAGGGTCGCTCCTGATGGTGACTCCTACGTAATTGATCGTTGTTACTGTTCCCAGTGATTCTTCACCAGCATTTCAGCCAAACAGTAGTGGATCTCTTCGCCAATTACATCGCAATAAGTTTCATTTACTCACGTCTATGGTCAACTGCTGCCAGTCCCTGCACTAATCATCATGCTTCCACAAGTCTTCCTGCATTTCTCGGTCGTATCCTTGCATCAGAAACTTCCTATACACAACAATGTTATGTGCAAAAAGTCTCATTGAGCTACAGACGTCCTTCACTGGAACATTTATATGTTTGTAAACAGTACATGCCATATGATACTCCCTTGGGGTATTCGAGAAATAACTTCCATATGTGGCGATTTCGTCCCATTATGAACTTCCTACTGAGTTCTGTCTCCTGGAAAATTCTAAAGACAATCACAAATCTGCTGATATACCCGGCAAGCTGGCATTTTCGTCACTAAACGACACTGCAGAACAGTATCGAATGTTTTTCGGAACCTGGTCGCCCATGTCTATGGCACTGTGGAGTTCATGGATGAACAGAGCGAGCCGAGTTTCACAATATTTCTGTTCATGGTACACATCAATTTTTGTACATGAGATTTTCGTACTCGGGAAACTCCATAACTTGCATGTGTAGAACGTGTTCCATAATTGACCAACGGATTGAAATCGGCGATATAGGACTGTAATTATGTGAATTAATTCGACGACCCTTCTTGGTGTAAGGTTGCAGATTTTGCACCTTACATGATGCTAAATCAGTACTAATACACCGAATACACAGAGATAGCCATTTAACAAAACGAGATAATTAGCCCACCGGTAGGAGGGAATGGACACAGAAATGGAAGTTATGTGTGTCATGTCAAACTAACGAGGATGGCCGCAGAGGCTGGAGCAAGGCCGGACCCCTTTGTCGGCTGGCACTTCAGATCACCAAAGACGTTGGGAGAGGCTGGGCCATCACAATAAGAAGTGAGAAGGAGCTATATGCGAAAGAGAGAAAAACGATTTCGCGCCACAGTGAAAAATTTGCGGAAGACTGTGACGGGATTGGTGCAGAGCGCGTAGAGACACATATTAGAAGTTTGGCGGCAACAGTAACCGCGGGAGAATTCATACGGATACATGGAAGTCTGTGTCGTGATTGGCTACCAACGCGCATGGGTCCATGCGGTGAAGAACGGCCAGGTTTGCAGAAATCTGAATGAGGACTCTGTGGTCGGCTGTGGACTAGAGCAGTTGCGGTGTCTGGTTGCCCTGCTTGGAGAGAAGTAGGTTTGGAGAAATTACCGGCATTGAGTCCAGTGGTTACTCTCCAAGTCTGAACAGTGTAGAGCATACAACTCAACACACGTAGCATTATCTGTTCCTCTGAGAAGAGAAACAGATTTGTACTAACTTGTGGTGTTCATATGCAATCTGAAGTGTACCTTTGCTGCTGCGCACTTGAGTCGACCAACTACTCTTGGCATATGTGCAAGTAGCTTGAGTATTGACTCATGATGCACTCCGCAATTGAACACTTACGTACAGGAGTTTACGGACGCAAACCACCTCCACGTTGGAGGTTAAAGCCAAACTCGCTCACGAGAAAGACGGCATCACGACGTTGGCTGGGCCGACCGTCGTAATCATCACGGAGAATTACGGTGATATTAGCAATCATCAGCTAAAGTAGGGCACTGTAATTCTAAATGAGTTCGCATTCCACCAGCTCTTTGACTGGCGCTCTCTGTGTCCGTTCAGGCAGAACTGCAATAGAGTCACTTGCGGGTTCAGTGTTGACTTAAGTAGTTTGGAAAAGAGGATACATTGTGCCAATGATAGGCTAGTTAGGTTAGCGAGTGTATTGGATTATTGACATGTGAGGCTAGAAATATTGCTCATCCTGTTTTCTGAATAAATCTCCATTTGGTATCATATGCTAATCACGTCATTATTGATTTCGTAGCTAGCAATCACCATATTTTTATTTAATAATTAGAGTGTAATGATAATTTCGATGCAAATGATACTGGAGGCATAATCGTGCGTTTAAACAGACCCAACTTAAGTCAGATAGCAACTGAAGGTCGACTAAGAATACCAATAGATATTTTTCAATGTACCGATGGTTATACAATAAAACCCCCGTACGTTGCGTTGGGTTGGTAAGGTGGATCAGCTTGCCCAGTTGAGAGCAGCAGCATATTTGAAACACGCCCTCGGAGAGAGTGACATTTGCAAATTTACGCGCCGCAGCTGCAGCGGCCGCAGAAAGCTCTCGGCGAGCGAGCATTACCGGTCTGCGGCGTGTCGCTGGAATGCCTAAATGACAGGGGCGACCGCTTGCGGTGACGTAACACGGCAGCGGCGGCGCGTCGCCCGCTGGTATTGAATCCTCACGCGGCCGCTGCGACCGCAAATAGCAGCGCCGCCCGTAAACATAAACGCGGCGCATTCCACCCCTCTGGCCCCCGCTGGGCGCGGCTAATGGCGGCTGGTAATGAGTTCGGCTCCCGCCGAGAGTGCCGGTCCGTCCTAGGCAGCCCCAGTCGGGGTTCTGAGCTCCCTCACTAACAGGGGACTTGCCGCCATCGCTATCACACCAGAATTATTCGTACAGAGTGGGGGGGGGGGGGGGGAGAGAAAACTTCTCAGCTTACTAGTGAAAAATCACGATGGCGTGTATTACCAGCGTGGACATTATTCTACACTACTGGCCATAAAATTTCTACACCAAGAAGAAATGCAAATGATAAACGGGTATTCATTGGACATATTATACTAGCACTGACATGTGATTACATTTTCACACAATTTGGGTGCATAGATCTTGAGAAATAAGTACCCAGAACAACCGTAATAACGGCTCTGATAACGCCTGGGCATTGAGTCAAACAAAGCTTCGATGGCGTGTACAGGTACAGCTGCCCATGCAGCTTCAACACGAAACCATAGTTCATCAAGAGTATTGACTGGCGTATTGTGACGAGCCAGTTGCTCGGCCACCATCGACCAGACGTTTTCAATTGGTGAGAGATCTGGAGAATGTGCTGGCCAGGGCAGCAGTCGAACATTTTCTGTGTCCAGAAAGGCCCGTGCAAGACCTGCAACATGCGGTCGTGCATTATTCCTGCTGAAATGTAGGGTTTCTCAGGGATCGAATGAAGGGTAGAGCCACGGGTCGTAACGCATCGGAAATGTAACGTCCACAGTTCAAAGTGCCGTCAATGCGAGCAAGAGGTGACCGAGACGTGTAACCAATGGCACCCCATACCATCACGCCGGGTGATACGCCAGTATGGCGATGACGAATACACGCTTTCAATGTGTATTCACCGTGAAGTCGCCAAACACGGATGCGACCATCATGATGCTATAAACAGAACATGGATTCATCCGAAAAAAATGACGTTTTGCCATTCGTGCATCCAGGTTCGTCGTTGACGTCGCAGGCGCCCCTGTCTGTGATGCAGTGTCAAGGGTAACCGCAGCCATGGTCTCCGAGCTGATAGTCCATGCTGCTGCAAACGTCGTCGAACTGTTCGTGCAGATGCTTGTTGTCTTACAAACGTCCCCATCTGTTGACTCAGGGATCTAGACGTGGCTGCACGATCCGTTGCAGCCATGCGGATAAGATGCCTGTTATTTCGACTGCTAGTGATACGAGGCCGTTGGTATCCAGCTCGGCGTTCCGTATTACCCTCCTGAACCCACCGATTCCATATTATGCTAATAGTCATTGGATCTCGACCAAAGCGAGCAGCAATGTCCCGATACGATGAACCGGAATCGCGATACGCTACAATACGACCTTTATCAAAGTCGGAAAGGTGATGGTACGCATTTCTCCTCCTTACACGAGGCATCACAACAACGTTTCACCAGGCAACGCCGGTCAACTTCTGTTTGTGTATGAGAAATCGGTTGGAAACTTTCCTCATGTCAGCACGTTATAGGTGTCGCCACCGGCGCTAACCGTGTGTGACTGCTCTGAGCAGCTAATCATTTGCGTGCATATCACAGCATCTTTCTCCTGACGGTTAAATTTCGCGTCTGTAGCCCGTCCTCTTCGTGGTGTAGCAATTTTAATGCCCAGTAGCGTACATATAAGAAATGAAGTGCCTTTGACAGGTTTTACGATATGCGGTACCCCCAACTCAAAAAGTCGCTAAACGCTGGTAAAACCTAGAGATTACGTGGCCTGTACGTTCTCGTTATTCACATGTTACTCTCACTACGTTGCAATATTCATACCATATGGTGTACATTATGATTCTAAACGTTATCGGACCCCAGTTTCTGTACATCTGACGCCAGAAACATGACTGATACCATCTAACTTCTCCGTTTCCTACTATTAAACCTTCCAAGTTTCGTACGTGGTTTTCCGGGATAACTGATCTTCGACGTAATCACTGCTACAGTACCATAAAAATATTTGTAAACGGGCAGAATACGGCGCTGCAGTCAGTAACGCCTACATAAGACAAGAAGTGTCGGGCGCAGTTGTTAGAACAGTTACTGCTACTAGAATGGCAGGTTATCAAGATTTAACTGAGTTTGAACGACGTGGTGTTATAGTCGGCGCTCGAGTGATGGGACCTAGCATCTCCGAAGCAGCGAAGAAGCGGGAATTTTCCCGCACGACCATTTCACGCGTGTACCGTGAATATCAGAAATCCGGTGAAGAATCAAATCTCCGACATCGCTCTGGCCGGAGAAAGATCCTGAAACAACGGAACCAACGACGACTGAAGAGCATCGTTCAACGTGACAGAACTGCAACCCTTCCACAAATTGCTGCAGATTTCAATGGTGGGCCCCCAACAAGTGTCAAAGTGCGAATCATGTGCGTGTACCCTAGATGACTAGTCGATACAAAGCTTTACGCCTCGACTGGGCCTGTCAACAACGTCATTGGACTGTTGATGACTGGACACATGTTGCCTAATCGGACGAATCTCGTTGCTGATTGTATCGAGCTGATGGACGTGTGCGGGTATGGAGAATACCTCATGAACCGATGGGCACTGTATGTCAGCAGGGGACTGTTCGAGGTGGTGGAGGCTCTGTAATGGAGTAGGGCGTATGAAGTTGGAGTTATACGGGACCGCTTATACGTGTAGATACGATTCTGACAGGTGACAACTACGTAAGCATCCTGTCTGATCACCTGAATCCATTCATGTCCATTGTGCGTTCTGACGGTCTTGGGCAATTACAGCAGGACAATGGGACACCCCACATGCCCAGAATTGCTACAGAGTGGCTCCAGGAACACTCTTCTGAGTTTAAACACTTCTGCTGGCCGCCAAACTCCCCAGACATGAACGTTGTGGAGTATATCTGGGATGCCTTGCAAGGTGATGTTCAGAAGAGATATCCACCCCTTCGTACGCTTATGGATTTATAGACAGTCCTGCAGGATTCATGGTGTCAGTTCCCTCCAGCACTACTTCAGACGTTAGTCCAGTCCATGCTACGTCATTTTGTGGCACTTCTGCCTGTTCGCGGGGGCCCTACACAATATTAGGCAGGTGTACCAGTTTCTTTGGTTCTTCAGTGTTTAATTAACTATATTTTTGGTAGTAGAACCTGGTGTGTGTGTTGTTACGTAGATGCATTGATGGGGGCTAAAACTGCAACGTCATGAAGGTGCGTCATAACAAACGTCAAGCTGTCATCGAGTGAAGTACATAATTAAATATCGAAATGAAGAACACTTTCTTACAGGCATAGAAAGTAGGTGGTAGTAAAGGCATCTATATTCTGTATATAAGGAAAGATTATGCTAAGGTGCCAAAGTTTCTGTAGAAGAACAGAAAATATTTCATTATTCACTTTGCAAACAATAAAATACCTACTTGGCCCCTGAATACAGTAGTAATTATGTAATTGTTACTACAATGTTGCAAGTCGTACACTGTATTATTATAATTATTATTATTATTAGTGGAAGTGGTTAGAAAGAAAGTTTGTGCAGCCTGAAGTCATTCAGTTTCTGCCAGATCAGAAGTAAGTAAACCAGCAATCAAGTGATTTACAAATAGAAGACCTTGGTGATTTCAAATGGGATGCAGCGTGTGGCTAAAACAAGTGTCGTTTGGGAAAGGGAACATTAGATTAGATAATATTTACTTTACTTTCATTCCAATTGATCTGTAGTGAGGAGGTACTCAGAAAAACAATAATATATGACAAATATTTACAACTAAAACAAATAAGCTAATGTACCATTCCACAGGTCCCAAGTGGAATGATCGTCATTTTTTTAGAGAACACTACATGAATGAATCATTTCACAAACACTAATGCATTGAATTTAAAATAAAAAAAAGATTTTTTTATTTACAAGGTAATAAACATGTAATAGAACTACTATAATACTCATTTACAGTGAACACATTACTGCACTGAAATTGTGCAGTAGTTATATTGTGCTTATATATACAGAAATGAGTTGGTTCTACTGAGAAATTCATCAATGGAGTAAAAGGAGTTGGCCACCAATAAATCCTTTAGGTTTCTCTTAAACTCTTAAACTGAAATTAAGTTTCTTTATGGCTGCTGGCAAGTTATTAAAAATGTGTGTGCCTGAATAATGCATACCTTTTTGTACAAGAGTAAGTGACTTTAAATCCTCGTCAAGATTATTCTTATTTCTAGTATTGATTCCATGAATTGAGCTGTTGGTTTGAAAAAGTGATATATTTTTAATGACAAATTTCGTTAAGGAATAAATATATTTCGAAGCAGTAGTTAGAATCCCTAGTTCTCTAAACAGGCTTCTGCAGGATGTTCTTGAGTTCACACCACATATAACTCTTACTGCACGTTTTTGTGCCCGGAAAACCTTAGCTTGGCTTGATGAATTGCCCCAAAAAGTAGTCCCATACGACATTACAAAATGAAAGTAAGCATAGTATGCCAAATTTTTCATTTTTGTGTCCCATATGTCTGACACATTGCGCATTGCAAATAGAGATTTGTTAAGACGCTTCAGCAGTTCTGTGGTGTACTCCTCCCAGTTTAATTTATTATCAAGCTGTAAACCCAAGAATTTAACACTTTTCACTTCGTCTACCAGCTTGTCAACGTATGTTAGGCATATACTCGTGGGACACACCTTATAAGTTTTGAACTGCATGTAGTGTGTTTTTTCAAAGTTAAGTGACTAAGAATTGGCTACTAACCAGTGTTTAATGTCGAAAAATATTTTATTAACCGATCTTTCTGAGACTACACTTGATTTGCTATTTATTGCAATGTTTTTATCATCGACAAACAAAACGAACTTGGCATCTGGTAATGTTACTGATTAAAGGTCATTGATGTACACAAGAAAAATTAAGGGCCCTAAGGTGGAACCTTGTGGGACCCCACATGTAATTAGTTCCCAGTACGATGATGCCTGATAGCTTAATACATGTCTCTTTCCTAATAACACCCTTCGTTTCCTACCAGAGATATAAGATTTGCACCATTTTGCAGCATTTCCTGTTACACTATAATATTCTAGTTTACTTAAAAGGATATTGTGATTTACACAGTCAAATGCCTTCGACAGATCACAAAATATACCAGTGCCTGCAATTTTTTGTCTAATGAATTAAGTACATTTTCACTGTAAGTGTAGATAGCCTTCTCAATATCAGAACCCTTTAGAAATTCGAAATGTGACTTTGACAGTATGTGCTTTGAAATAAGATGGTAGAAAGTGGATTGTACATTACTTTTTCTAAAATTTTTGAGAATGCTGGCAAAAGTGAAATTGGACGGAAATTTGATGCTATTTCTTTATCTCCCTACTTAAACAGTGGTGCGGACTAAGCATGTTTTGCAAGAAGTGTCTATCCTCACTGTAGACATTTAGCTTTGTCTTCTGAGAAGGTGTTGCAGGTAGCACTAAGCAGGTACCGGGAATTGTTCCGTCTTGCTATAAAAATGTTGTTAGAAATAAACAGTACTAATTATCTCATCGACTCAGTACATGGTTTATTAAGACACTTACAAAATCTGAATATAATGTATCTTTCGTCACTTTTAAAATGAAAAAGTTGAAAGAAAAAAAAAGTCTGTTCTTGTCTTCGATCACATATAACGCTCCGTGTCCTCAACTACTTTTACCAACTGGTATGTGGACGTTTCACGTTTCTTCTTATCTAACTAATTGCTTGAAAATGTGAAAGTGAGTGAAAGTTTTTTAAAGGTTTGGAATGTGTGTAAGTGAGACTGGACTTGGGTACCAGCCCTGGTATTCACTTGGGGGGGAGTGGGAAACCGCCTAAAACCAATACCTAGTCTCTTTAGCACATTGACGTTTGTCGTTAATCAGTTGGGTAGAGCTTACCCGAAACCGCCGCATCTTCCAGTTAGAGCACGCATGGCGATACGGGCAGATCAGACATTATTTTTGTTCGTCCTGTATAGTTCCATCCTAAGGTGATTTACAAGAACAAATACAAGTTTCTTTCACTGCATGAATTTACATACCGTTATCACATAAAAACATATGTAGTGAAAAAAATTACTGATTAAAACCAAAACGAAGATGGTGTTGCGGTGCAGACAGATTACCAAACAATTCGGGCCACAGTGAACCACTTCCCATCCCAAAGGCACTCGGCTGACGACACAGCCGGCCGAGAAACGACTTCACCCGATGGCAGCAGACTGCAGGAAACCTGTGTGTCGGGCGAAACAATCTCCTTCGGCGACCATTCTAAGGGTGCAAGATTCGAAGCATCTAGATGCCCACGAAATTCAGTATATTTTTCGCCTAGCTTTCTACACTCAGACGCCCCGACCTGCAGGAAGGTTGCGCTAGCTTCCGCTGGCATTACTCGACGCCTGGTCGCGTGGTCTGCGTACAGTGGTGACCAGCGCTGCTACACCGATGCGGAGACCCCCGGATCGACAGCAGGCTGCAGCCACTGGACCGTGGCACGTTCCTGTATCTGCTCTAGCCCGATGATTTATGAAGAGTTGTCGCGTCCTCCATCTTTCTGCGGCCTCTTTCACCTCCTACGGATTCTGACAAACCCCACCAGCCCGTCAAACCCGCAGTGTCCTGGTGGGGCAGCAGAATGCCATGCTGACAAGAAGAAGAAGGGTCCTCCACCTCTCTGTAGCGGTCATGTCACAAGACGACGGCTAGATATGTGCCAGTGAGAACGTTCAAGGTAATAGCTACGGAGTGTGTTTAGTGGAGAGAAACAGTCTTTAAAACAATAGCCCTGTGTGGGATTGCATTCAGTCCGGAGAGTGTGACCTATGAACATGGTTTGTTATAGTGATACATGCCACACATCTATCAGTTGCTGAACACTTTGAGAAAATGCGATGAAGTATTAATTTAATGAAATGTGTTTCCGGGCGGGAAGGAGCGCCTGGTCCCCGGCCTGAATCCACCCGGCGGATTTGTGTCCAGGTCCAGTGTACCGGCCAGTCTGTGGATGGTTTTTAGGCGGTTTTACCATCTGTCTCGGCGAATGCGGGCTGGTTCCCCTTATTCTGCCTCAGTTACACTATGTCAGCGATTGCTGCGCAAGCAAGTTCTCCACGTACGCGTACACCACCATTACTTTACCACGCAAAACATAGGGGTCACACTCGTCTGGTGTGAGACGTTCCCTGGGGGGTCCACCGGGGGCCGAACCGCACAATAACCCTGGGTTCGGTGTGGGGCGGCGGAGGGGTGAAGTGGACTGCGTTAGTAGTCGTGGGGTTGTGGACCACTGCGGCTGCGGCGGGGACGGTGCCTCTCCGTCGTTTCTTGGTCCCCGGTTAACATATAATACAATACAATACAATGAAATGTGTTTTCAAATACTGGCACTGTATTTAAAAATATAGGTACAGATGTTAATCTTCCTATGAGAAATGTATTTATAGCAAGAATTACGTGTGTCATAATCGATATAATGAAAAATCCGGAAATTTACTTGCAAAATCAGTAGTGAATGACATACTAGTTTTTACTATTCTTCAGTTATATATCAAATACACTGTTGTCTTTTAAAACTGACCCTCCATGGGTCCAGGAATGGTAGTAGTTGCGAATTTTTATTTTGTTTACACAATATAATAGAGAGAATACGTGAGTAATTTTTGCAGTGTACGGGGCGGCAAAATTTGTTCACAGAGCTGTTCCTACTCGCAGCACGAATGGCACTAATCCTTGTGAACATGGAGTCGAAGTCAGCTTATATGACATCATTCCCTTCTGATTCAACTCTACTACAGCGTTCCTCAATCATAGTCGCCGATGAGTGTATGGGAGGGGGGGGGGGGGTTTGAAATATAACGGTATCAGTGTCTCTGTAACACATAACCAGATCTTTTCAATTGATGAGTGATATGCAGAACGTCCAGGCCAGCAAGGGCAACAGTCAAACACCATCCGTATCGATATACGTCAGAGCAGTACAGGTAACTTGGGGCCATGCTTTATATTGTTAAAAGATAACTTCGCGGAGAACTCGAGCTCAAGACGCAGTCACAGGCCTTAACACATCAGAAATGTTACATTTTTTGTCCAGATTACCAGCTGTACTAACCAAAGGTGGTCTTGCCGTGTATCAAACAGGATCCCACACCATCACGCTAGGTGTTGGGCCTATATGACGACGAACATCTACATCTACATGTCTACACTGCAATTCACATTTAAGTGCTTGGCAGAGGGTTCATCGAACCACAATCATACTATCTCTCTACCATTCCACTCCCGAACAGCGCGCGAGAAAAACGAACATCTAAACCTTTCTGTTCGAGCTCTGATTTCTCTTATTTTATTTTGATGATCATTCCTATGTAGGTTGGGGTCAACAAAATATTTTCGCATTCGGAAGAGAAAGTTGGTGACTGAAACTTCGTAAATAGATCTCGCCGCGACGAAAAACGTCTTTGCTTTAATGACTTCCACCCAGCTCGCGTATCATATCTACCACATTCTCTCCCCTATTACGTGATAATACAAAACGAGCTGCCCTTTTTTGCAACCCTTTCGATGTCTTCCGTCAGTCCCACCTGGTAAGGATCCCACACCGCGCAGCAATATTCTAACAGAGGACGAACGAGTGTAGTGTAAGCTGTCTCTTTAGTAGACTTGTTGCATCTTCTAAGTGTACCGCCAATGAAACGCAACCTTTGGCTCGCCTTCCCCACAATATTATGTATGTGGTCTTTCCAACTGAAGTTGTTCGTAATTTTAACACCCAGGTACTTAGTTGAATTGACAGCCTTGAGAATTGTACTATTCATCGAGTAATCGAATTCCAATGGATTTCTTTTGGAACTCATGTGGATCACCTCACACTTTTCGTTATTTAGCGTGAACTGCCACCTGCCACACCATACAGCAATCTTTTCTAAATCGCTTTGCAACTGATACTGATCTTCGGATGACCTTAATAAACGGTAAATTACAGCATCATCTGCGAACAACCTAAGAGAACTGCTGAGATTGTCACCCAGGTCATTTACATAGATCAGGAACAGCAGAGGTCTCAGGACGCTTCCCTGGGGAACACCTGATATCACTTCATTTTTACTCGATGATTTGCCGTCTATTACTACGAACTACGACCTTCTTGACAGGAAATCACGAATCCAGTCCCACAACTGAGACGATACCCCATAGGCCCGCAGCTTGATTAGAAGTCGCTTGTGAGGAAGCTTTCCGGAAATCTAGAAATACGGAATCAACTTGAGATCCCCTGTCGATAGCGGCCATTACTTCGTGCGAATAAAGAGCTAGCTGCGTTGCACAAGAACGATGTTTTCTGAAACCATGCTGATTACGTATCAATAGATCGTTCCATTCGAGGTGACTCATAATGTTTGAATACAGTATATGCTCCAAAACCCTACTGCAAGCCCACGTCAATGATAGAGGTCTGTAGTTCGATGGATTACTCCTACTACCCTTCTTAGACACTGGTGCGACCTGCTCAATTTTCCAATCTGTAGGTACAGATCTATCGGTGAGCGAGCGGTTGTATATGATTGCTAAGTAGGGAGCTATTGTATCAGCGTAATCTGAAAGGAACCTAATCGGTATACAATCTGGACCTGAAGACTTGCCCGTATCAAGGGATTTGAGTTGCTTCACAACCCCTAACGTATCTACTTCTAAGAAACTCATGCTAGCAGCTGTTCGTGTTTCAAATTCTGAAATATTCCATTCGTCTTCCCTGGTGAAGGAATTTCGGAAAACTGCGTTCAATAACTCCGCTTTAGCGGCAAAGTCGTCGGTAACAGTACCATCGGCACTGCGCAGCGAAGGTATGGACTGCCTCTTAACGCTTGTGTACTTTACTTACGACCAGAATTTCTTCGGATTTTCTACCAAATTTCGAGACAATGTTTCGCTGTGGAACCTATTAAAGGCATCTCGCATTGAAGTCCGTGCCAAATTTCGCGCGTCTGTAAATTTTAGCCAATCTTAGGGATTTCGCGTTCTTCTGAACTTCGTATGCTTTTTCCATTGCCTCTGCAACAGCGTTCGGACCTGTTTTGTGTACCATGGGGGATCAGTTCCATCTCTTACCAATTTATGAGGTATGAATCTCTCAATTGCTGTTGCTACTATATCTTTGAATTTGAGCCACAGCTCGTCTACATTTGCATAGTCAGTTCGGAAGGAATGGAGATTGTCTCTTAGGAAGGCTTCTAGTGACACTTTACCCGCTTTTTTAAATAAAATTATTTTGCGTTTGTTTCTCTGGATTTGGAAGAAGTGGTATTGAGCCTAGCTACAATGACCTTGTGATCACTAATTCCTGTATCAGTCATGATGCTCTCTATCAGCTCTGGATTGTTTGTGGCTAAGAGGTCAAGTGTGTTTTTGCAACCATTTACAATTCGCGTGGGTTCGTGGACTAACTGCTGCAAATAATTTTCGGAGAAAGCATTTAGTACAATCTCGGAAGATGTTTTCTGCCTACCACCGGTTTTGAACAAGTATTTTTGCCAACATATTGAGGGAAAGTTGAAGTCCCCACCAACTATAACCGTATGAGTGGGGTATTTATTTGTTACGAGACACAAATTTTCTCTGAACTGTTCAGCAACTATATCATTGGAGTCTGGGGGTCGGTAGAAGGGCCGGCCGCGGTGGTCTAGCGGTTCTAGGTGCGCAGTCCGGAACCGCGCTACTGCTACGGTCGCAGGTTCGAATCCTGCCTCGGGCATGGATCTGTGTGATGTCCTTAGGTTAGTTAGGTTTAAGTAGTTCTAAGTTCTAGGAGACTGATGACCACAGATGTTAAGTCCCATAGTGCTCAGAGCCATTTGAACCATTTGAATCGGTAGAAGGAGCCAATTATTAACTTAGTTCGGCTGTTAAGTATAACCTCCACCCATACCAATTCGCAAGGAGTATCTACTTCGACTTCACTACAAGATAAACCACTACTGACAGACACAAAAACTCCAATTCTGCCTAATCTATCTTTCCTGAACACCGTCTGAGACTTCGTAAAAATTTCTGCAGAACTTATTTCAGGCGTTAGCCAGCATTCTGTAGCTATAACGATTTCAGCTTCTGTGCTTTCTATTAGCGCTTGAAGCTCAGGGACTTTCCCAGCACAACTACAACAATTTACAACCACAATTCCGACTGTTCCTTGTTCCAAGCACGTCCTGTGTTTGCCATGTACCCTTTGAGATTGCAGCCCACCCCGTACTTTCCCGAGGCTTTCTAACCTAAAAAACCGCCCAGTCCACGCCACACAGCCTCCGCTACCCGTGTAGCCGCCAGCTGAGTCGCTGCTCTCGGCGCCTCCATATACAGATACGTCCAGTGTAAGGCTGTACACCGGATCAGAACTCATCTGCGAAACGTGGCGTCACCTCTATGTCTAGTATTGCCGTTGCGCACAACACTGTCGGGACACCTGTCTCTGCAGCAGCGTCCACAGTAGCAGCAACAATGATCGCGTTGTTGACAGTCCGTGGTGCTCTACACGTCACCGCTCTGTCTGCAGGGATGCTAACTGGTCTTTCCGCGAACAAGCCTGTTTGCATACTGATGGTACATGACGTGTTAGTATGACCCTATACGGTCGAACCAATAAGATGTCTGTACTTCGAGGCGCTAATCGCGTGGACCCTTTGAGATCCTGCATGGTGTTTAGTACAGTATTTCTAAAAATATTAGTTCTACAGTATATTAGCGTGATAGTCATGAAGTCCGTACAACCTCGAGGAGCAGTATCACAGAACGGTAAATCGCCGTCTCAATAGGCCTCGATGATGCCGCTCTCGAATTCCGAAGCGTGTACGTATATGTTTCTCCTTCTTACATGAGGCTTACCACGATCCTCTCATAGGCAACAAACGTTCAGATGTAATACCTGAAACGTAGATGCTAATACTTTACGTGGTTACTGTGATAAGGAATAGCTCAGTAGAGAGTTCAGTTGAAGAGGAATGGACGTCACAGAGAAAGACAATCACAGAAGTTGGAAACATAAACGTAGCTACAAAGAAGATATCGGCGAAGAAACAATGGGTAGTACAAGAAATACTTCAACTGGTCGATGAAAGAACGAAGTACAAATACATTCAGGGAAAGTCAGAAAAAAAGAAATACAAGTCGCTTGAGAACGAAATAAATGGAAGGTGCAGGGTAACTAAGGTGAAATGGCTGCATGAAAAATATGAAGAAATCGGAAAAGAAAAGATTGCCGGAAGGACTGACTCTGCAAATGGAAAAGTCAAATAAACTACTTGTGAAATTAAAAGCAACAGTGGTAACATTAAGGGTGCAACGGGAATTCCACTATTACATGCAGAAGAGGGAGCGGATGGGTGGTAAGAGTACATAAGAAGGCTTCTATGAGGGGAAAGACTTGTCCGATGTGATAGAAGAAGAAACAGGAATCGATACAGAAGAGTTAGAGGATTCAGAATTAGAATCAAAATTTAAAAGGTCTTTGGAAGGATCGAATGAGGCGGAATGGATAGATAACATTCCATCAGAATTTCAAAAATCATTGTGGGAAGTGCCAACAAAACGACTATTCATATTGGTGTGCAGAATGTATGCGTCTGGCGATATATCAACTGGCAATCAAAAAAGTATCATCCACACAATTTCGAAGACTGCAAGAGCTGACAAGTGCGAGAATTATCGTACGGTCAGCTTAACAGCTCATGCATCCAAGTTGTAGGCGAGAATTATACATAGAAGAAAAGAAAATAGGAGATCTCTTAGATAACGATCAGTCTGGATTTAGGAGAAATAAAGGCACCACAAGGCAGCTGTGATGTTGTGGCTGATAATGGAATTTAATGAAAAATGAATACACGTTCACAGGATCTGTTGAGCTGGAAAAAGCGTTCGACAATGTCAAACGGTGCAAGATGCTCGAAATTCTGACGAAAATAGGGGTACGTTATGGGGAGAGACAGGTAATATAGGAAATATACAACACGTACAAGAACATATAGGGAAAAATAAGAGTGGACGACCAAGAACAAAGTGCTCTGATTAAATATGGTGTAAGACAGGGATGCGGTAATTCGCCCTACAGATGGAAATAAAAGAACGTTCAAGAGTGGAATCGAAATTCAAGATGAAAAGGATATCAGTGATAAGAACGCTGATAACATTACTATCCTCAGTGAAAGCGAAAAAGAATCACAGGGTCTGTTGAAGAGAGTGAGTACTAAATATGGATTGAGAGTAAACCAAAGAAAGACAAGAGTAATGAGAAGCAGCAGAAATGAGGACAGCGAGAAACTTAACATCAGGATTGATGGTCACGAAATAGATGAAGTTAAGGAATTCTGCTGCCTATGCAGCAATATAGCCCATGACGGACGGAGCAAAGAGAACATAGGCCTTGATTCAAGGAAGAAATTTCCGAGAATTTACATTTGGAGCACAGCGTTATGTGGTAGTGAAACATGGACTGTGGGGAAACCAGAGCAGAAGAGGATCGAAGCATTTGAGATGTGGTGCTACAGACGAATGTTGAAAATTAGGTGTACTGATAAGGTGAGGAATGAGGAGGTTCTGCGCAGAATTGGAGACGAAAGGAATATATGAAAAACACTGTCAGGAAGAACGGACGGGTTGATACGACATCTGTTAAGACATCAGGGAATGTCTTCCATTGTACTAGGGGGAGCTGCAGAGGGCAAGAACTGTAGAAGAAGACAGGAGACTGGAATACATCCAGCAAATAATTAAGGACGTAGGTTGCAAGTGTTACTCTGAGATGAAAGGGTTGGAGAGACATTCGTAGCGGGGCGCATGAAACCAGTCAGAAGACTGACGGATCAAAAAATAAATAAATAAAAATCCAACTTGTACAATCCATTCGAGTAGCGCCAGTCAGGAAGGTTGCATGATATCTACGCCAAACGTAACTTCAACATTACGCAGTAAATGCATTCCAGTTACATATTTCATTTTAAGCAGAACTAAGTAGAACAAGGACAGTCGTGAATCTGATGAACAGAACTTTAAATTCTTCATTTTTCTTCATGTCAAAAAAAAAAAGTAGTGGACAGATGCCACGTCGTGAGGAGAGAACTGTGTTGTTCTCAAAAAAGATATTGTCTTTACTGAGAAATCTGCTTGATTAACATTTAGCAAATGCGGCAGCCATCATGCATAAAACAGTATAAAACAGTATCAAAGTTAATCTCTAATGTGAAACGTATCGGTGGTCCTTTTATGCTTATGCTGTGCGCTATATCACACTAATCTAATCAACGATCATAGATTGGATGAAGATTTGCTTCAAGAGAGATTCGAATATTTGATAGCTGAGCCTCCGTTTGAAAACAAAGAATCAGACTACTTATAAAGCAGGCAACCTTGTAGGTGGGACAACCACAGCTATGAGCATTCATCTTGGGTGTTAATAATCGCTTCAGCTGTATTTTGGTCCTTTATTACTGTAACACTACTTGTTTCGTGGCGTTAAAGTCACATCTTATTTACAGAAAGGCAACTACCACCGATATGGTGATTCATAGCTCATCCAACCACTCTCCATAGCGTCTCGTTGTCAAAGGAAGCCTTTAATATTGTTGTTGTTGTGGTCTTCAGTCCTGAGACTGGTTTGATGCAGCTCTCCATGCTACTCTATCCTGAGCAAGCTTCTTCATCTCCCAGTACCTACTGCAACCTACATCCTTCTGAATCTGCTTAGTGTATTGATCTCTTGGTCTCCCCTATGATTTTTACCCTCCACGCTGCCCTCCAATACTAAATTGGTGATCCCTTGATGCCTCAGAACATGTCCTACCAACCGATCCCTTCTTCTGGTCAAGTTGTGCCACAAACTTCTCTTCTCCCCAATCCTATTCAATACTTCCTCATTAGTTATGTGATCTACCCATCTAATCTTCAGCATTCTTCTGTAGCACCACATTTCAAAAGCTTCTATTTTCTTCTTGTCCAAGCTATTTACCGTCCATGTTTCACTTCCATACATGGCTACACTCCATACGAATACTTTCAGGAATAGCTTCCTGACACTTAAATCTATACTCGATGTTAACAAATTTCTCTTCTTCAGAAACGCTTTCCTTGCCATTGCCAGTCTACATTTTATATCCTCTCTACTTCGTCCATCATCAGTTATTTTGCTCCCCAAATAGCAAAACTCCTTTACTACTTTAAGTGTCTCATTTACTAATCTAATACCTTCAGCATCACCCGACTTAACTCGACTACATTCCATTATCCTCGTTTTGCTTTTCTTGATGTTCATCTTATATCCTCCCTTCAAGACACCATCCATTCCGTTCAACTGCTCTTCCAAGTCCTTTGCTATCTCTGTCAGAATTACAATGTCATCGGCGAACCTCAAAGTTTTTATTTCTTCTCCATGGATTTTAATACCTACTCCAAATTTTTCTTTTGTTTCCTTTACTACTTGCTCAATATAGAGATTGAATAACATCGGGGACAGGCTACAACCCTGTCTTACTCCCTTCCCAATCACTGCTTCCCTTTCATGTCCCTCAACTCTTATAACTGCCATCTGGTTTCTGTACAAGTTGTAAATAGCCTTTCGCTCCCTGTATTTTACCCCTGCCATCTTTAGAATTTGAAAGAGAGTATTCCAGTCAACATTGTCAAAAGCTTTCTCTAAGTCTACAAATGCTAGAAACGTAGGTTTGCCTTTCCTTAATCTTTCTTCTAAGATAAGTCGTAAGTTCAGTATTGCCTCACGTGTTCCAGTATTTCTACGGAATCCAAACTGATCTTCCCCGAGGTCGGCTTCTACTAGTTTTTCCATTCGTCTGTAAAGAATTCGTGTTAGTATTTTGCAGCTGTGGCTTATTAAACTGATTGTTCGGTATTCTCACATCTGTCAACACCTGCTTTCTTTGGGATTGGAATTATCATATTCTTCTTGAAGTCTGAGGGTATTTCGCCTGTTTCATACATCTTGCTCACCAGATGGTAGAGTTTTGTCAAGACTGGCTCTCCCAAGGCCGTCAGTAGTTCCAATGGAATGTTGTCTACTCCGGGGGCCTTGTTTCGACTCAGGTCCTTCAGTGCTCTGTCAAACTCTTCACGCAGTATCGTATCTCCCATTTCATCTTCATCTACATCCTCTTCCATTTCCATAATATTGTCCTCAAGTGCATCGGCCTTGTATAGACCCTCTACATACTCCTTCCACCTTTCTGCTTTCCCTTCTTTGCTTAGAACTGGGTTTCCATCTGAGCTCTTGATGTTCATACATGTGGTTCTCTTATCTCCAAAGGTCTCTTTAATTTTCCTGTAGGCAGTATCTATCTTACCCCTAGTGAGATAAGCCTCTACATCCTTACATTTGTCCTCTAGCCATCCCTGCTTAGCCATTTTGCACTTCCTGTCGATCTCATTTTTGAGACGTTTGTATTCCTTTTTGCCTGCTTCATTTACTGCATTTTTATATTTTCTCCTTTCATCAATTAAATTCAATATTTCTTCTGTTACCCAAGGATTTGTACTAACCCTCTTCTTTTTACCTACTTGATCGTCTGCTGCCTTTACTACTTCATCCCTCAGAGCTACCCATTCTTCTTCTACTGTATTTCTTTCCCCCATTCCTTTCAATTGTTACCTTATGCTCTCCCTGAAACTCTGTACAACCTCTGGTTTAGTCAGTTTATCCAGGTCCCATCTCCTTAAATTCCCACCTTTTTGCAGTTTCTTCAGTTTTAATCTACAGGTCATAACCAATAGATTGTGGTCAGAGTCCACATCTTCCCCTGGAAATGTCTTACAATTTAAAACCTGGTTCCTAAATCTCTGTCTTACCATTATATAATCTATCTGATACCTTTTAGTATCTCCAGGGTTCTTCCATGTATACAACCTTCTATCATGATTCTTAAACCAAGTGTTAGCTATGATTAAGTTGTGCTCTGTGCAAAATTCTATCAGGCGGCTTCCTCTTTCGTTTCTTAGCCCCAATCCATATTCACCTACTACGTTTCCTTCTCTCCCTTTTCCTACACTCGAATTCCAGTCACCCATGACTATTAAATTTTCGTCTCCCTTCACTATCTGAATAATTTCTTTTATTTCATCATACATTTCTTCAATTTCTTCGTCATCTGCAGAGCTAGTTGGCATATAAACTTGTACTACTGTAGTAGGTGTGGGCTTCGTATCTATCTTGGCCACAATAATGCGTTCACTATGCTGTTTGTAGTAGCTTACCCGCATTCCTATTTTCCTATTCATTATTAAACCTACTCCTGCATTACCCCTATTTGACTTTGTGTTTATAACCCTGTAGTCACCTGACCAGAAGTCTTGTTCCTCCTGCCACCGAACTTCACTAATTCCCACTATATCTAACTTAAACCTATCCATTTCCCTTTTTAACTTTTCTAACCTACCTGCCCGATTAAGGGATCTGACATTCCACGCTCCGATCCGTAGAATGCCAGTTTTCTTCCTCCTGATAACGACATCCTCTTGAGTAGTCCCCGCCCGGAGATCCGAATGGGGGACTATTTTACCTCCGGAATATTTTACCCAAGAGGACGCCATCATCATTTAATCATACAGTAAAGCTGCATGCCCTCGGGAAAAATTACGGCCGTAGTTTCCCCTTGCTTTCAGCCGTTCGCAGTACCAGCACAGCAAGGCCATTTTGGTTATTGTTACAAGGCCAGATCAGTCAATTATCCAGACTGTTGCCCTTGCAACTACTGAAAAGGCTGCTGCCCCTCTTCAGGAACCACACGTTTGTCTGGCCTCTCAACAGATACCTCTCCGTTATGGTTGTACCTACGGTACGGCTATCTATATCGCTGAGGCACGCAAGCGTCCCCACCAACGGCAAGGTCCATGGTTCATGGGGGGGAGCCTTTAATAGAAAGTTTCGAATCTTACACTACTCCGTCTACAAAACCGGCTATGACAGTGAGTTTGTCAAAGGTATTAATCGTTGTAGCCTTAGAAAGATAAGAAAAACGAACGCAACGGATAGCTCCCTTAGCAGTGCCGATAGTTGGAAGGCCGTCGGTATCACGTATCATAAAATTCCATATTTCGGCAGTATTTCTGAAAGAATCTGCAGACAGTTGAGGTCCAAAAATATTGAACCAGCTTTCTTCATTCCCTGTAATGTTGGCACAAAGTATAGGCCCAAAGAACATGGCACTTGCTGCGAATATAATGCAACCAGGGTATATTGCATCACTAGCAATGATTTCCCCATGCGGTACATCGGTCAAACAGGTAGAAACCTTAGCAGGTTCAAAGAATATCTTAGGGTTTCTAGCTCGAAAACAACCTTGAGTACCTACATTCGTGAGTAGAGGCATTCCGTCACCGACTTCACTAGAAACTTACGAATTTTACATTGAGAAAACAAGGCCACACTTTAAGCATCCTGGAGGAGGTAGAAATTATGAGAGCTGTTAGTCGTTTTCCACACCAAACCGTGAATGGACAAACGTAGTTGAGACATTTTGGCAAATTTCGACTGGCTATGTTAACTGGACATAACACTCTGTACTTTCGTCACCTCACTTCCCAACCTCCTATGCATCCGCCTTATAGACTTAAGTTTCCCACGCCTTCCTTACACCGAGTGAGGTGGCGCAGTGGTTAGCACACTAGCTTCGCATTCGGGAGGACGACGGTTCAATCCCGCGTCCGCCCATCCTGATTTAGGGTTTCCGTGATTTCCCTAAATCGCTCCTGGCAAATGCCGGGATGGTTCCTTTGAAAGGGCACGGCTGAATTCCTTCTCCGTCCTTACTTACAAGTATGTTTTTAAAGTTTTTGTAAATTTCCTTAAATTTTATCGAAGTATCAAAATTCACTTGGGTTCTTTTAACTGTCAAAGTGAAGAGTTTTTAAGTCATTTTTACGAAACATAATTTTTAGAATTTTAATGTACTCAAAATTTTTGTAAAAAGTTTTAAGGTTTATTCTGTGGAATATGTAGGCACATCTGGGGGCGTTATTAACAAGAAATGCCAGCCGTCAGTATTATATTGATATTCTGCAGATAGTTAAAACAGTTTCTGAATTTTTTATCCCAATATTCCTTGTTGTCATTCACCATGCACGTAATCCCCAAAAGACCACCAATCATTCGGTCGAGACCTGTCTTCATCGGCGAATGCGCGACGCGCCCCCAGGCAAACTGTTTACTTTATTGCCGTCAGTAAGACAGAGCACGCGGCCGCGTCCCCTGTACGAGGTTCCATACAGATTGCAGAAGCGGTAAGTGAATTTCCCAGGTTCTGCTTTTTCGCCATTAGCTATTTACTTGACGATTTTGTCTAGGTAGAGCTCCCTCCACTGTGTGGCAACCACTTCTTGCTTTTTGATTCTGGCCCAAAATTCATTTGTTTTCTTCTTACTAGTAGATCACTATGACACGATTTGTTTTAGACCCATCCACTATATTCGAATTTGCCAGTTTTCAATCCATGACATACCGTCTTTTAGCGGTGTTTTGTATTTGACAGACGATTGTTGGGAAAAAAGATTCCGAGATTTTCCGCTCTAACGTTTCAATCATGTGAGTAATAACTTTTTCATATTCTCATGTAATAGTTTTCAGTACTCTTTTAAAATTTTAAAAGAATTTACCATACCAGTGTATGTATCAGGGTTGTTATTCCTTCTGGATTTATTGTTATACAGATGTCACCTGAATATGTGGCTTTAACGCCACGAAACCGGTAGTTGTACAGTAATAAAGTACCAAAATACAGCTGAAGCGATTATTAATACCCAAGACGAATACTTAGAAAGCTTACATGACTTTGGATAAATTTCCGTTTGCGAGAAACTGCAGGAATCGAAAATTTTTTTACAGAATAATATTCCTGGTCAGTTATTTGAACGAAATGTACACGACATAAGCTCTTAAAAAGTCCTGTAAACAGAACCATTCCACAGATGAAGTTGATATTTGATGGAAGTTACTGCAAAGAAATAAACGTAAAAACCAGATTCGTTGGCGAGAGTGCATTTTCAAGTTTCCTGCCTTTCTTACCGTTCCTTGAACGATGCTATCACGGCCTATGATCGCTGATGCCACCATCTATGTTAACTACGTAAACTGGTTCGGTCAGTTCATGTCTTGTTGTCGATAGGAAGTCTAAGACATTACGCTCGCAAGTCGGTTCTTCAACTATCGGGTCCATCAGTTTTAGGACAGGTGTAGAAGGCGGGTATTCTAGTCTGTGGCACCTCCAACATTAGTCTAGTAATGGAGTCCCTCTGCGATATAGCGGGCGCGACGGAAAATAAAGGCCAGTGAGAACTCGGTAGTTTGACAGGGCGTCATTTTCGAGGTGTGGGAGAGGCCCTGCCGGCGCCCATTGCATGCAGTGCGTGTGAACGGATACAAATCTTGGCGCATGTCAGCATAACTATCACCTGCTGCCTGAGTTCCGAAGCCCCAACAGGAGCAGCGTCACGTATAGGACATGATGTATTATCAATACAGGGTAGCACTACGTACCCCTTGTTAAGGCGTGAAGGGAAGGCCTTCGCCAAATTGGTTAAATTATTACTCACAACTTTCTGCATTCCTTTTGTTAGATACTAGCTGTACTTGCCCACGCATTACTGTGCCTTGTTGTTGTTGTTGTTGTTGTGGTCTTCAGTCCTGAGACTGGTTTGATGCAGCTCTCCATTCTACTCTATCCTGTGCAAGCTTCTTCATCTCCCAGTACTTACTGCAACCTACATCCTTCTGAATCTGCTTAGTGTATTCATCTCTTGGTCTCCCTCTACGATTTTTACCATCCACGCTACCCTCCAATTCTAAATTTGTGATCCCTTGATGCCTTAGAGCATGCCCTACCAACTGGTCCCTTCTTTTTGTCAAGTTAGGCCACAAACTCCTCTTCTCCCCTATTCTATTCAGTACCTCCTCATTAGTTATGTGATCTACCCATCTAATCTGCAGCATTCTTCTGTAGCACCACATTTCGAAAGCTTCTATTCTCTTCTTGTCCACAGTATTTATCGTCCACGTTTCACTTCCATACATGGCTACACTCCATACAAATACTTTCAGAAACGACTTCCTGACTCTTAAATCTATACTCGATGTTAACAAATTTCTCTTCTTCAGAAACACTTTCCTTGCCATTGCCAGTCTTTTATATCCTCTCTCCTTCGACCATCATCAGTTATTTTGCTCCCCAAATAGCAAAACTCCTTTAGTACTTTAAGTGTCTCATTTCCTAATCTAATTACCTCAGCATCACCTGACTTCATTCGACTACATTCCATTATCCTCGTTTTCCTTTTGTTGATGTTCATCTTATACTCTCCTTTCAAGACACTGTCCATTCCGTTCAACTGCTCTTGCAAATCCTTTGCTGTCTCTGACAGAATTACAATGTCATTGGCGAACCTCAAAGTTTTTATTTCTTCTCCATGGATTTTAATACCTACCCCGAATTTTTCTTTCGTTTCCTTCACTGCTTGCTCAATATACAGATTGAATAACATCGGGGAGAGGCTACAACCCTGTCTCACTCCCTTTCCAACCACTGCTTCCCTTTCATGCCCCTCGACTCTTATAACTGCCATCTGGTTTCTGTACAAATTGTAAATAGCCTTTCGCTCCCTGTATTTTACCCCTGCCACCTTCAGAATTTGAAAGAGAGTATTCCAGTCAACATTGTCAAAAGCTTTCTCTAAGTCTACAAATGCTAGAAACGTAGGTTTGCCTTTCCTTAATATTTCTTCTAAGTTAAGGCGTAAGGTTAGTATTGCCTCACGTGTTCCAGCATTTCTACGGAATCCAAACTGATCTTTCCCGAGGTCGACTTCTACCAGTTTTTCCATTCGTCTGTATAGATTTCGCATTAGTATTTTGCAGCTGTGACTTATTAAACTGATAGTTCGGGTATTTTCACATCTGTCAACACCTGCTTTCTTTGGGATTGGAATTATTATATTCTTTTTGAGACTGAGGGTATTTCGCCTGTTTCATACATCTTGCTCACCAGATGGTAGAGTTTTGTCATGACTGGTTCTCCCAAGACCGCCAGTAGTTGCAATGGAATTTTGTCTACTCCTGGAGCCTTGTTTAGAGTCAGGTCTTTCAGTGCTCTGACAAACTCTTCACGCAGTATCGTATCTCCCACTTCATCTTCATCTACATCCTCTTCCATTTCCATAATATTGTCCTCAAGTACATCGCCCTTGTATAGACCCTCTACGTACTCCTTCCACCTTTCTGCTTTCCCTTCTTTGCTTAGAACTGGGTTTCCATCTGAGCTCTTGATATTCATTACTATGGCTTAGTCTGGTTGAATGGAAAATTGCTTAATAGCAATGGGAAATGCAGATATGTCCTTATCTGCTTCTCTCCACCCTCGTCCCTGTGCATCTTGTCCTGCTTCGCCGTCTCCCCCCTTTCATCTTCAACTAACCTCTCTCTCCACCTCCCCCTATCTCTTCCCTCCCTCTATCTGTCAATCAACTCCTCCCACCTCTCTCTGCCAGTCAGCTCCTCCCACCTCTCTGTCAGTCAACTCCTCCTACCTCACTCTGTCAGTCAACTCCTCCCACCTCTCTCTGTCAGTCAGCTCCTCCTACCTCACTCTGTCAGTCAACTCCTCCCACCTCTCTCTGTCAGTCAGCTCCTCCCACCTCTCTCTGTCAGTCAACTCCTCCCACCTCTCTCTGCCAGTCAGCTCCTCCCACCTCTCTCTGTCAGTCAACTCCTCCCACCTCTCTCTGCCAGTCAGCTCCTACCGCCTCTCTCTGTCAGTCAGCTCCTCCTACCTCACTCTGTCAGTCAACGCCTCCCACCTCTCTCTGTCAGTCAACTCCTCCCACCTCTCTCTGTCAGTCAACTTCTCCCACCTCTGCCTGGCCACACTCTCCTCCCTCCTCTCTCTCCGTCTCATCCTGCCCCGCTTCTCCACCCTCTCTCTGTCCATTATCTCTTCCACTCATTCTCTGTCCATCTTCTGCTACCCTCTCTCTCTCTCCATCTCCTCCTCCCCCCTCTCCTCGCTCTATTTCCTCCGAACCCTCTATGCGTCTCCTCTTTCACCTCTCTCTGATCTTGAGCCTTTTTTATTGATATTGCAAATTCAGATTTTGTATTACTATTCTTATCATAAGTCGATAAATCATTGTTTGGTAACAACGATTCAATGCTATATATTGGAAATATATGCCCTATACGTGCCCAAACGTTTCCTATAGAAATGCATAGAAATTTGAACCAAATCGATAGAGTACTTTTCAGGATATTTTTCGTAACAATGTTTCCCTTTACACATACATTATACACACACACACAGACACACACACACACACACACACACACACACACACACACAGCCAAATATATATGTAGTTTTTTCGTTTCATGCGTATTTCGTAAGATATTTGGCCTCGTCACTATCAATGGATCACCATTGATAGTGACCAGGCATATTACAGAGACGAAACTCGTCTAGCTTGAAGCGGGAAACCAGATGGCGCTATGGTTGGTCCGCTAGATGGCGCTACCGTAGGTAAAACGGATATCAACTGCGTTTTTTTAAATATGAACCCCAGTTTTTTATTACATATTCGTGCAGTACGTAAAGAAACGTGAATGTTTTAGCTGGACCACTTTTTTCGCTTTGTGATAGATGGCCCTGTAATAGGCACAAACATATGGCTCACAATTTTAGACGAACAGTTGGTAACAAGTAGGTTTTTTAAATTAAAGTACAGAACGTTGGTACGTTTGAACATTTTATTTCGGTTGTTTCAATGTGATACATGTACCTTCGTGAACTTATCATTTCTGAGAACGCATGGGATTCCCTTTTATATATTACTTATTTATTAATTTACGAATATAAATTGTCTTTGAATACAATGTAGTTACAAAATTTCAAGTCAAGCGACAGACTACTTTTCGAGTTTCGCAAACACAAAAATACGAAGGAAGAATTTTTATACATGAAAATAGCATTGTCAGTACCATAAAACCTGCGATTCACGCAGTTAAATGGCTCAGATAAGCCATAAAAAGCAAGCAGCACTAATTTTTTATTTAATGCTTGTAATGTGTGGTGTGAAAACTATATTTTAATCTCTGAAATCTATCATCATATGCACAACTTACGCAAATTATTATTGTTAACAAGATAGTGAATGACCATACATATTTAAAGCCATATAAAATGTAACTTGGTTACAACATCGCCCAAAAGTTTCTGAAAAATATAGTTCAGTTTGATTTATAAAATATTTTACTTAAGATACATTATCTACGCAATGACTAACACCAGTTTCTCTGCGTGTTTTGTAAAGTTCTATTTGGTTTCTACTTTGGCAGCGTAGTGTCTGAAAAGACTAACATACCAGTAAAAAAATGATTTAAAAACAATGAACTGCACTGTTACGCAGTATTACTCATTCTGATGCCGTGGAATAAAGTGTAGAAAGGAATTAACGATAGCAAATATACACATACTAACATAAGTATGCATATTAGTGACCAATACACAGAATTTTCGGTTAATGTCATTCTTGCGTTTACATCAAACGTTGGTAAAACGCTCACGAAAGTGAGCATATAGTATGAATATAATACTGGTTTCATCTCATATAGGCATATCTAGCAGTGCCGTTGTCTGTTCGAAGAGAGTCAGTGCCAAACCGATTGTCTCCACAAAGAAGTAAAAGAAGGTCGTTAGGTGGTGCTACCGGTTACTAAGAGTAACGTTATGCAGAAGCAACACATAGGGAGCAAGTACATGTCAGGACATTGTGGACAACATGAAAAATATACATTTCGCTACTTATATAGAGAAGGAACTCACATTGACGCCAGACAAAATTTAAATACCATGAACTAACATAGAGAACGACGTAACAGTGATTCTCATTAATCAGTAATTAAAACAGATGACATAACATAATTTAAATGATGTAGATCACACAATAAGACAAAATATAAGTTATGAAAGAATGAGTTTTCACCCATAATAAGCTAAATAGTTCCATGAGTTCAATCAAATGCTGTCGTATTACCATAGTCGAACATATAATAAATGACACACAACAGAACCATTTACGTAAGCCTAGATGAGTGGCAACAACTTGAAGTAAAATTGAAGCTATTACTACAATTAAAGATTTTTAAAAAATTTATTTATTTTTTATTTACGTATTTCGGACGATGCTGTAACCAAGCAAAGTTTAATACGACTAATAAATACGTATTGGCATTCTCTACCTATGTTAACGATAATAATTTATGTAATTGGTACGTATGATGACAGATTTCAGATATTAAAATACAGTCCAGTTTGAAGTAGATGCATTAGGACAGCAAACATCAGTGCATGTGGGTTCAGAGCAAGGATCCCTAGCTGTTAAGACTTAATGCCTTGGCATATCTAATGCAGAAATAATGGTCTTACTGTTTTGGAAGTAACTGATTCCGTTTGTATATGTTGTTGTAGGTAATATAATGCGATCGTATATAGAGCTTGGAAATCCAATAAAAAAACCTCTTGGAATTGTTAGTGAACCCCAAATGTTCATAAGATTAACGAGATTGTAATTTACATTTAATGCAACAATATTCAAGACGAGAAGTTAAATTTACTGTGCCCATAAAGTGAAACCCATGGAATGGGAGCATACTCACGTTGCGTTAAAATTGTAAAGTATGTCAAATGAATAGTATGGAGTACTAATGCTAACGAGATGCAAAGTACCGATGTGATACGCAGCGTCTGTAAATGAAGTAACTGAGCAGCGAGACAGGTACATTACGGTGATGGCCCGCGAGAGCAATGGCTCCAATCTCTTGAGGCGGAATGAATCTACAGAGGAAGCGTGACAAGAGAGCCACATCAGAACTGACCCTTGCGAATCCACGGAATCGATAGTATGTATCAGACGCAACGCGGAGTTAATTGGATCGACAGAACTCGCCGAGTCGGTCGTGTGCTGCATCGTGTTGTACCAATCATCACCGGTGATGGGCCAGCCGCGGTACACTGCAACATTACACTGTGTTTTGGCCGACTGAGAAAGTTTTTCTTGGCGCGTTTCCACTTCCGCTGCGTTCCCTGCAATCCATGCCTGGCTGTTAACTTGGTTAATTTAGCCTGAGTGGATTAAATCTGGGGCACGTCATGGATCGCTTTGAGTAAGTTATTCCAGGACGATCAGAGACAAGAGGAGCTGTCATCGCTTCGGACCTCACCAGAAAATTGCCACTGAAAATTTACCCCAACTGCTTGCCACGACTAGTGTCTTAAATGTGTTTTTATGAATATCATTTCAATGTTATTGTGAGTGACGACGTTTTACCGATATTTTCTGTATGCGGCTTATCTTCCTCTGGATCGCGTTTAACGTTTTTAACTTATTACCCCTGTTGAGGACCTTTAATAATCACTGCTTTTTCCTTAAGTAATTGTGATAATTCAGGCAATGCCAAAGCAAAACGTAGTTTTAGCGGCACTTAATCATAACTACCTTTTATACAAATTTTGCTGTAACCTCGTAAATGTTTGTAGAGTATATCTGGCATATTAACTACAGTATTTTAATCAAGTATAATTGGCATCTACCGTGTCTAAACTGGTGTTTTAACGCTATAAATGCTTCTTTTAATTGTTTCTCTCTGTGTTACAGTTCTTCATCATTTCTTATCCTGTCCAAAGAAAAGATTGTTATTACTATTCCAAGGCTTCAGTTGGATTGTTTATTACCAACGTATTATCATGTTACCTGGTTTAATGCTTGTTTAAATGCCTGTGAACCTAATTGTTTCAGAGATCCGTCTGTTTTTTTCAAGTATTACAGGAATTATACTTCTTTCATAGTGATGAATAACAGTTATTTACTTACGATAAAATTATCTCCATCTTTCGGTTTCCTACCTCCATTTGATCTGTACATATCGCCGCGGAACCATGCATTCATATATAACAGTTATTTAATCATTTTAACTAATCGTTCTATAGGCTTCATTGCTTATTAATTTCAGTAATATTGGCTAACAAATGAACTGAGTAAACGTTGTTCTATTCATTTAGTAAATGTTGAGACCTATTTTACAGGGAATCATTACTTAACAACTTCTGAGTTGAGAAATTTTGTTATATTATAGAAGGCCGAATTAATTTGTTTGTGCAAATGTCGTGGTTAAGAAGTGTGGTCATCCATGGTCTGGCACCTTACCACTTCATGCTATCTACCTGATTCCTATCAAGAATTAGTAAATGAATAATTAAACATTGATTTCAGTACTGCTTCCCATCTGGTTAAGATGTAACATACTGACTAAAGATTCTTTTAAATGGCATTTCAATAGGCAGCCAATGTACTTGATTTCTGTGATTGCAATTTACGTTAGGCATCTAGGTGACATCTGGTACATTTTGTCGTACATAATTACGTACATTAATTTGTTTGTCAGCATCAAGTTTTAACCTTTATCTTCGATTTACAGTGTAAAGTAACTGTTCCATATTCTACCTGGGAGCATTGGACCCTTCAAAGTTGTGGACCAATCGTGAATTTAGGTGTTGCGAACGTAATACAGTACCACGATATCCTCATTATTGCGTTATACCCGCCGGATGAGGCCATTTGGAAGCAAATCAATCATACGTTGTTGAACTGTATGAATGCAGCTCGTTAATGAATGTTTTCACAATGGGAAGGCCTCCAACATTTGTTTGACGGTTAGAGTATCTGCCACTTCTGACCTACATAGAAACGTCAGAGGAGACTTGTCCGCATAAAAGCCGAGCTTTCAGTCGTTATTTATGTCTGAAATCTGCATAAACGGCTCTAGAAACGGAGCGGCTGTCATGATCGACAAATGGTTTTCGTTGCTAGAAACCTCATAGTAGCGATCTGTTAAATCACAGTATGGATTTGGAGAGTTCCACGTAGGACGTGAAATGAAGTTACAATGTGCTGTGTCAGTAAAATGTCAGACGGAAACGTTATAGTTATCTACATCAGTAACAATCGATACTTAAGAGCACAAAAATGTTATAACAGTATCGTAGCAGGTAAATTCTAAGCGAGTGACTGTAGAGACGTCGTCTGCAGATACAAAAATCTACACTCCTGGAAATGGAAAAAAGAACACATTGACACCGGTGTGTCAGACCCACCATACTTGCTCCGGACACTGCGAGAGGGCTGTACAAGCAATGATCACACGCACGGCACAGCGGACACACCAGGAACCGCGGTGTTGGCCGTCGAATGGCGCTAGCTGCGCAGCATTTGTGCACCGCCGCCGTCAGTGTCAGTCAGTTTGCCGTGGCATACGGAGCTCCATCGCAGTCTTTAACACTGGTAGCATGCCGCGACAGCGTGGACGTGAACCGTATGTGCAGTTGACGGACTTTGAGCGAGGGCGTATAGTGGGCATGCGGGAGGCCGGGTGGACGTACCGCCGAATTGCTCAACACGTGGGGCGTGAGGTCTCCACAGTACATCGATGTTGTCGCCAGTGGTCGGCGGAAGGTGCACGTGCCCGTCGACCTGGGACCGGACCGCAGCGACGCACGGATGCACGCCAAGACCGTAGGATCCTACGCAGTGCCGTAGGGGACCGCACCGCCACTTCCCAGCAAATTAGGGACACTGTTGCTCCTGGGGTATTGGCGAGGACCATTCGCAACCGTCTCCATGAAGCTGGGCTACGGTCCCGCACACCGTTAGGCCGTCTTCCGCTCGCGCCCCAACATCGTGCAGCCCGCCTCCAGTGGTGTCGCGACAGGCGTGAATGGAGGGACGAATGGAGACGTGTCGTCTTCAGCGATGAGAGTCGCTTCTGCCTTGGTGCCAATGATGGTCGTATGCGTGTTTGGCGCCGTGCAGGTGAGCGCCACAATCAGGACTGCATACGACCGAGGCACACAGGGCCAACACCTGGCATCATGGTGTGGGGAGCGATCTCCTACACTGGCCGTCCCACTGGTGATCGTCGAGGGGACACTGAATAGTGCACGGTACATCCAAACCGTCATCGAACCCATCGTTCTACCATTCCTAGACCGGCAAGGGAACTTGCTGTTCCAACAGGACAATGCACGTCCGCATGTATCCCGTGCCACCCAACGTGCTCTAGAAGGTGTAAGTCAACTACCCTGGCCAGCAAGATCTCCGGATCTGTCCCCCATTGAGCGTGTTTGGGACTGGATGAAGCGTCGTCTCACGCGGTCTGCACGTCCAGCACGAACGCTGGTCCAACTGAGGCGCCAGGTGGAAATGGCATGGCAAGCCGTTCCACAGGACTACATCCAGCATCTCTACGATCGTCTCCATGGGAGAATAGCAGCCTGCATTGCTGCGAAAGGTGGATATACACTGTACTAGTGCCGACATTGTGCATGCTCTGTTGCCTGTGTCTATGTGCCTGTGGTTCTGTCAGTGATCATGTGATGTATCTGACCCCAGGAATCTGTCAATAAAGTTTCCCCTTCCTGGGACAATGAATTCACGGTGTTCTTATTTCAATTTCCAGGAGTGTATATTAGTTTACTCATTGTTTTATGTGTGACATTTGACAAGTGAACAGTCACAACCTATGTTTTACACAGCTGTATAACCGAGATCTTCTACATTAAGTTATAATATATCAACAAAGCATATGGGAAATTTACTTTTTGTACTATTTGTTGCATATGTCCATCACAGGATCGCAAAGTTAAAGTCATTGTCTTGGATAACAAATTCAGTATACTGCATAACCTCCTCCAACTACACCACAGTTCTTTGACGGAGCATAGAGACGATAGGAAACGATTTGACTATTTTGAGATAATTAAGAGATCCTGTCATCATCGCAGAACCGTCGAATTTTCTCCTATTTCTAGCGGCATTCAGTAAGTAAAGAAACAGTTTTTTTCGCGGCCAGTTTCAGTTGAAAAAATGCGAAATTATTTAGGGAACACTGTGGACTGTTCCCGCATCAGCCCCTATAATTTCATGAAGTTCCGATAGGTGGTGGCACTGTATATAGCCTTCAAAATGGAGTCTGTAACGGAGAAGCTCTCTAAGCAGAGAGCTGTCATTGAGTTTAATCTGATGGAAAACCGAAACCCCAGCATCGTAGGTATTCTAGGCGCTTGTAGAATATCCAATAGACCTGGAAGAACAAAAGCACGGTGAGTCGTTGGGCGAGGCACGTGTCATCAGAACAACACGGTCGCGCAGATCTTCCAATATCCCGCGTGTCGGTCGGCGGCACGCAACTGTGACTCTTGAAAATTTGGAACGGACACTCTCATTCGAGGTGACTGTTGAATCACAACCGAACATCTCGCTACTCAAGTGGACATCTCTGCTGTACCGGTCAGGGTACTCAAAGGCGTGTGCCCGCTTGGTTCATCACTGTCTAACAGAAGACTGTAAGGAACAACGAAGGACCATCTGTGGGGAACTGCTTGTTGGTTACGAGGCTGATCGTGACAATTTTTGTCGAACATCGTCACAGGCGGTGAAACATAGGTTCATGACTTCGAAGTGGAAACCAAGCGGCAGTCCATGGAGTGACGCCATACCATTTCTTCTGCGACGAAAAAGTTCAAAGCCGCACCCTCGACCGATAAAGTCTGGGGCTCTGAAAGGGCTATTGTGTGAAGTGTAGTGCACTATCTTCAGGAAACTGTAGAAAAGATTTCAGCGTGTTTGCCACCATAAAAATGCTAACCAACTTCTCCTTCTCCATGATAATTCTAGGCCTCACACAAGTCTTGGCACCCGAGAGGAGCTCTAAGAACGTCATTGGACTATTCTTCCTCATCCACCCTTCAACCCGGATCTCGCACCTTTCGACTTCCATCTGTTTTGCACAATGAAGAATGCACTTCGCGCGAAGCACGATGTGAATGATGGGGAGATCATTGATGCAGCAACACGTTGGCTCCGATATGGACTAAGGGGAGTGGTACCATGCAGGCATACAGGCTCTCTCAGTCTCCAGTGTTCGTGTCATCCTATGGAGCAGTCGGGTTTATACCGTCACTTCCAGCCTCTATATCTCTTGCAACGTGTATCTGCTTTTGGCTCTAGCACTCAGCTTCCCAGTGATCTGTTCCCTTAAAACTGCCTAAATTTCTGGCCACCCATCACTGTCGCACACTCGCCCGGCATATGGGATAACTAAATGTCCTTGACATCCTCGTTCGACGGAAAACCAATGGGCACCTCAGCCACAGTGTCTACAGGAAACCGACACACACAGATCGGTATCTGCACGCTCTCAGCCACCACCATCCGGCACAAAAATGTGGCGCTCTGAATACCCTCGTCCATCGCGCTAAAGTCGTCTCAGACGCTGAAAGTCTGCCATTAGAACTGAGCTACCCCTGAAAAGTCTTCCGGGAAAATGGGTACAGACACGGACAGGTGTCACAGGCTATACAGGGTACGGCCAAACTTTCAGGAAACATTCCTCACACACAAATAAAGAAAAGATGTTATGTGGACATGTGTCCGGAAACGCTTAATTTCCTTGTTAGAGCTCATTTTAGTTTCGTCAGTATGTACTGTACTTCTTCGATTCACCGCCAGTTGGCCCAATTGAAGGAAGGTAATGTTGACTTCGGTGCTTGTGTTGATATGTGACTCATTGCTCTACAGTACTAGCATCAAGCACATCAGTACGTAGCATCAACAGGTTAGTGTTCATCACGAACGTGGTTTTGCAGTCAGTGCAATGTTTACAAATGCGGAGTTGGCAGATGCCCATTTGATGTATGGATTAGCACCGGGCAATAGCCGTGGCGCGGTACGTTTGTATCGAGACAGATTTCCAGAGCGAAGGTGTCCAAGCAATTGATCGGCGTCTTAGGGAGCACGGAACATTCCAGCCTATGACTCACGACTGAGGAAGACCTAGAACGACGAGGACACCTGCAATGGACGAGGCAATTCTTCGTGCAGTTGACGTTAACCCTAATGTCAGCGTCAGAGAAGTTGCTGCTGTACAAGGTAACATTGACCACGTCACTGTATGGAGAGTGCTACGGGAGAACCAGTTGTTTCCGTACCATGTACAGCGTGTGCAGGCACTATCAGCAGCTGATTGGCCTCCACGGGTACACTTCTGCGAATGGTTCATCCAACAATGTGTCAATCCTCATTTCAGTGCAAATGTTCTCTTTACGGATGAGGCTTCATTCCAATGTGATCAAATTGTAAATTTTCACAATCAACATGTGTGGGCTGACGAGAATCCGCACACAATTGTGCAATCACGTCATCAGCACAGATTTTCTGTGAACGTTTGGGCAGGCATTGTTGGTGATGTCTCGATTGGGCCCCATGTTCTTCCACCTACGCTCAATGGAGCACGTTGTCATGATTTCATACGGGATACTCTACCTGTGCTGCTAGAACATGTGCCTTTACAAGTACGACACAACATGTGGTTCATGCACGATGGAGCTCCTGCACATTTCAGTCGAAGTCTTCGTACGCTTCTCAACAACAGATTCGGTGAGCGATGGATTGGTAGAGGCGGACCAATTCCATGGCCCCCACGCTCTCCTGACCTCAACCCTCTTGACTTTCATTTATGGGGGCATTTGAAAGCTCTTGTCTACGCAACCTCGGTACCAAATGTAGAGACTCTTCGTGCTCGTATTGTGGACGGCTGTGATACAATACGCCATTCTCCAGGGCTGCATCAGCGCATCAGGGATTCCATGCGACGGAGGGTGGATGCATGTATCCTCGCTAACGGAGGACATTTTGAAAATTTCCTGTAACAAAGTGTTTGAGGTCACGCTGGTACATTCTGTTGCTGTGTGTTTGCATTCCAAGATTAATGTGATTTGAAGAGAAGTAATAAAATGAGCTCTAACATGGAAAGTAAGCGTTTGCGGACACATGTCAACATAACATATTTTCTTTCTTTATGTGTGAGGAATGTTTCCTGAAAGTTTGCCCGTACCCTTTTGTAACACCCTGTATATAGCGTGACACGCAAGAAACACACTAACAGAGAAGAGAACACCACCGAAGAAGAAAGCAAGAAACTTGGTTTTTGGCCTTTCTGTGGTACAGTGTCGGAAAGATTAGCCGGCTCCTGAAGGGATATAACATTTCATCGGTGTTCAGGCCTCCAGCAAAAATTCGCCAGCTCATGAGGCCTGTGAAGGACAATCTAGGGCTTGGAACGCCTGGAGTGTACAAGATACCATGTCAGTGTGGCTGTTACTACGTCGGCCAGACAGTACGCACTGTGGAGCAACTCCGGACGGATCACGAGAGGTGCTTACGCCTACGCTATCCAGAAAAATCAGCCGTGGCAGAACACGCCTTAAAATGGACACCGAATTCTATTCGACGAAACATCTGTAGTTATGACGACGAAGGGATTTTGGGATAGCGTCATAAAATAAGCTATTGAAATAAAAACCTCTGAAAACACCATAAACAAGGACGGAGGTTTGCACAGCTCAGCACAGCCTGGGACACGGCTATCGCGATGTTAAAACCGGCGCGACGGACGCGGAGTGAAAATATGACCATATATGGCGAGGAAGCGAACACCGCTGACATCACAGCCAGCAGTGCGGCTATATAACGACGCGGCCACGGAAACACAGTAGGGAGAGCTCGGAAAAAAAAGTGATTTTAACCACCTGACGCGGCTAAAAGCCCGAGAAAATTTTATTAATTCATATCGCTGCGAAACCATGCATTCGTACACTCAATGTCCTTTCTGAAAGGTTCCACTGTAGTCCGAATCTGGAATAAATGTAAACATTATCTGAGATTTTATGACTTTCATTCGCCCATGACAGTGCACCTCTATCATTTCGCCCACACTGTAACGTATGAATCGATCACGTCATATTCGCAGAAGAGTAAATAGGCCCACATCTTCTGCTGTCGAGGCATTGAGTCATATTTGCAGCTGCAGGCAAGTGCAAGTGCACCAATAACCAAAAATATGCGTACACATCATCTCTGAGACAGGTAGCGTAAATAATGTGGTAATATGGTTGACTCACTGACCACTTGCAGGAAGAGCTAGTGCCAGATCTTATCGGTCTAACAGCCTGACTCCTTGTAATTAATCTGCTATATTAATACAAGTGAAGTGTCGTATGTTGAATTTATTAACCTTATAATGTATTAATATGTTTGCAAATATTGTTGTTAGGAAGAAAAAAAGTTCGTATGAAAAAGTATTTGGGTGTGTAAGAGAACTCTGAAACAATTTATTTTGTATAATGGGATGGGACATCACCTATTGTATAGAGTTGGCACCTCGACAAATATTAGAAACTTAGAAAGGCATGACTTCTCCGAAAGGGAAGAGAGACATTTTATTGTCAAGAACAGTTGGTAAAGTATCGTGTGATATGGTTGAAGATCCATTTGGTTGTAATAGACACGAACTCTGAGCGATATTATTGTGGTACGGCTGTAGGATGGACGATGTATTGCAAGCTGAAATTCGTGCGCACGGATCTTTCTAATAAGTTCTGCAAGCGCCTATTGCGCTGTTAGTACACAATGACACGAACTGCAATTTACTGAATCAGTCATTTACAAACATCAAAAGAAGTTTTGCGTCACCCCGGTTCCCAGAACTCCTGAAGACAGTCCCTTTGACTGTTCAGAGATGTCACTGAGCCGGCCGCTGTGACCGAGCGGTTCTAGGCGCTTTAGTCCGGAACAGAGCTGCTACTACGGTCGCAGGTTCGAATCCTGCTTCAGGCATGGATGTGTTGAAACGTCCCCTTAAAAAAATTATAAATGACTGTGCTTAAACTGACACACAATATTTTTAGTGCAACGCAATCTAACTTTCAAAAATCCCTACAAAAGAATGGCCCTTACTAGAAATAACCTATACCTTTCATGAATCACCTCACAAAAATCTTCGTTACTCAAACTACTGCAATACAGCGTGCGCCACTACTGCCAGCTGAATAAAAGATTCAAACTACTGAAGGCACTAACTACAGAGAGGCATAGTTAGCAAATGAAAGATCTTGATAGAGAACAAACAATGTATTTACCTTAATAATGTTCAAAAGTCATAATATATGTATGTATCAGTTCATGACATCCAGTCTTACAAATTTATTGTCTCTGATGGACACACGTCCATATCATCTGCTCTCAAAACTCCGCCATCTCTCTCCCCACATCACCACTGCTGGCGGCTCACCTCCAACTCCGCAACGCTACGCGCTGTTAACAGCCAACTGCCCAACACTACAACAGCAAATTCCAACAATGCAAACCAGCCACAGACTGCACACAGCACAGTCAGTGATTTTCATATAGAGCGCTACATGGAACATAAAAACCTAAACAGCCTACTTACAGTGTGTGATGTCCTTGCGTTAGTTAGGTTTAAGTAGTTCTAAGTCTAGGGGCTGATGACCTCAGATGTTAAGTCCTATAGTGCTTAGAGCTATTTGAACCATTTAGATGTCACTGAACCCGTTCAAAGATTTAAACAACCATGCATGAGCAGCGCCTATCAGACGAAAGGGGTCCGACAGCCGATCAATTTCAGTCATTTCTCCAAGAAGTAGATACACGACTCGTGTTGTTTGTAGTTCAACCATGCCCTGACGGTGAACACCGTGGATCGATCGCGTCCGCATTGTTACTGAACAAGGGAAGTGCACCAAAACGATGTTGTTCGGACATGGAGAAGATACTGAGAGACAGGAACTGTCCATGACACGCCTCGCTCAGGCCGCTCAAGGGCTACTACTGCAGTGGATGACCGCTGCTTACGGATTATGGCTCGGAGGAACCCTGACAGCAACGCCACCATGTTGAATAATGCTTTTCGTGCAGCCACAGGAAGCCGTGTTACGACTCAAACTGTGCACAATAGGCTGCATGATACGCAACTTCACTCCAGACGTCCATGGCGAGGTCCTTCTTTGCAACCACGACACCATGCAGAACGGTACTGATGGGCCCAACAACATGCCGAATGCACCGCTCAGGACTGGCATCACGTTCTCTTCACTGATGAATGTCGCATATGTCTTCAACCAAACAGTCGTCGGATACGTGTTTGGACGCAACCCGGTCAGGCTGAACGCCCTAGACACACTGTCCAGCGAGTGAAGCAAGGTGGAGGTACCCTGCTGTTTTGGGGTGGCATTATGTGGGTCGACGTACGCCGCTGGTGGCCATGGGAGGCGCCGTAACGGCTGTACGATAGTGCAACAATTTGGGCAGCATAATGGGGAGGCATTCGTCTTCATGGACGACAATTCGCGTCCCCATCGTGCAAATGTTGTGAATGATGTCCTTCAGGATAACGACATGGCTCGACTAGAGTGGCCAGCATGTTCTCCAGACAAGAACATTATCGGACATGCCTGGGATAGATTGAAAAGAGATGTTTATGGACATCACCCACCAACCACTCTGAGGGATCTACACCGAACCGCCGTTGAGGAGTGGGAAAACCTGGACCAACAATACTTTGATGAACTTTTGGATAGTATGCCATGACGAATACAAGCGTGCATCAATGCAAGAGGACGTGGTACTGGGTAATAGAGGTACCGGTGTTTATAGAAACCTGGATCACCACCTCTAAAGGTCTCGATTTATGGTGGCACAATACGCAATGTGTGGTTTTTATGAGCAATAAAAAGAGCGGAAATGATGTTTATGTTGATCTCTATTCCAATTTTCTGTATAGGTTCTGGAACTCTCGGAACCGAGGTGATGCAAAACATTTTTGGATGTGTGTCGTTTTTCTCTCCCAGGAAAGAGTTTCGCAGATTTATAATAAATATTATTGTGTGTAAAAGAGACTTGGTAATGTCATAACTTTGTCGGTAATATAGAATGTTTTTAGTATTCTAGGGAAATTTAACGATATCATTTCTTTTATGGTAGTATTATTGTTCAGAGGGCAATAAATACAGCGATTGCCGTAATGCAAAACGAGGCGTAACAAATACGGCGGAACGAAAGAGTGCTGTAACCTGCTTTGAAGTACTATTGTTGGACGCTCACTGACGTAAACAGAAACTGTTGGTGAAATGAACACTCTCTGAATCGACCCAGAAGTTTAGTGCAACTAATAGTTGCTGCTCTTGTGGATTATGATAGAGTTTCTTTACAAATGAGTTACTAAATACACACACTTAACAAACTGTGACATTTCTTGTTGCAGTTTATAGATAAAAATTAGTGGTACGAATTATGTACAAAGCGAGGATTGTGGTTTATTAAACCAAATAACTGATACATGAGACTTAAATTCTGTGTTACTGTGTTTTAGTGATTCTTCTATTACGTGTGCGTTGGTCCAGATTTACGCAAATTAGCGCTTATGTTTAAGTGTAAAAAGTTAGACTGTCCCTTGTTATGTTAATTTTGAGGAAACATGTTGAGCTATGGATATGTTCTGAGAACTGCTTTCAACCAACGATACTGCGTCGATAACTATCTAGTTTCTTTGAGTGGCTGTAATGTCAAGGTTGCAGAAACTAGTGCTTAGACAAAAGACTATTAACAAACCAAACTATTTCAGTGAATCAGTATGTAGTAAGGCAATACCTACTCCACTCACAGTCTGATGTTTAGGTGTTAGATGGATCACATTTACTATTTGAATTATACTAATGATTTCAGAATAATTTTTAATTCATTTGTAGTTTTTAATTATTGTACAAAAGGATAAAGGCGAGGGGTGTTTCTAGAGGCCTACGCTAGGCTGACAAGTCACAATTTATTTGTGTTTCCTTTTAGTAGTATGAGTGTGCTGTCTGAGTGTCAGTTCTCTTATGAGTAACAAATTTGTTTGCGTGTCCATCCTCCGCAGCAAGCACATAAATACTTATTTTGTAAAGAAAATCACCTTTTCTTGCCGCAACTGAATTAAGTTGCACCAAGAAAAGGCGTTTTTTATTTACAAAACAAGTATCTGTTATGAATGTTTATGTGAAATACCCAAAGATTTCAGTAGTAAATAGCAATAGGTGAGCTGAAGGAACTATCAGTATTAGAGAATAAGTAATTAAAACTTGGGATGAAATGCTTATAAAAGATGAATTTCAGAGAGACAGTGATACATTAGAAGGGATCAAAGGGGAATAATTGAGGCCATGTTGAAAACGTTAACATATGAAACCACTAATACAATGACTCAAATGAAGTGCTTAGTTTACTGTTGTCTAAAATGGAAGCAGGACAGAGTGCACTGACGTACAAAGTAGAAATAGGACAGAGTGAACTGGCACATAAAGGGGAAACAGGGTAGAAGTGTTCAGAGGTAGGACTAAAGAAATCAGAGAAGTTACAAATAGTTTTGAAGGACAAATTTAATGAAATTAAAGAGGAATGTAAAAAATGGTAGAGAAGCAAGGGAGGGACCTATTTTGAGAATATAGGGTCTTTAACAACGTGTATCTGAGCAGTTACAAAATTGGAAAGTGAACAAAGTCTGATATTTGAGGGTAAAGAAAGACTGAAATTAAACAACTTTGTAGTGTAGTGCTTAGAGAACATAACTGCACGAGTAATGGGAACGTAAAGTTACTGCATTCCGACAGTTTACAAATGAAATGCAAAAGAGAGTACATAATCTAGAAGGAAGAAGTCAGCCAGATTAGGCCACAGATTACTGCAATTGGAGAAAATAATTTTAATAATCTTGAATTTGATTCTAGAGGCAATTTACATAGTTCAACTCTTGTAAATATTATAAAGAGTCGATTTGCTGGCCAGAGGAGAAAGAGAAAGATGTAAATAAGGCTTTCGTGAAGGCTCCAAGATAAAAGATAGAAACGAGAAAGAATATGAAAGAGCTTTGTGAGTGTTTGAGATAATGAGGGTATTTCAGAAAGCCTTGATGAAAAGAAATCCTGAATTCAGGAGTCCATAGAGATGCCATAAACTTGTTAGAAGAACCAAATTTGAATTGTGCTAATAATTTCAGTACAACATTTGTTTCCCAAATTTTAGTTATTATACTCAAGTTTAAAAATTGGGAATGGTCGTTGCAGCATCTCACTCGAGCCTTTCAGTACAGAGAATGCACTCTACAGTGACAAGAGAACTGTATTGTGGAAAATGTCACTGGAGATTTCCGAAGGATTAATTATATGTGTTTTATGATTACATGAATATGAGAAATTGATGACAGGCTGTAAAAATAATAAATGTAACTCAGAGATTTAGAGTAAGTGCACTTTTGCAGCTGTTGTTCGCTACACTGTTGGAACATAAACGTTAGCTGAAACAAACGAATTGTGCCAACTGCAAATGTATTTAGTGATTGCGCTAACCAGGGAATCTGATAAACATATTGAGGAACACATGACCTGAAAAGTGCGTACATGAACGCTGTTGTGTCAGCAGCAGAAAGTGCGACCTTACACTTCTCTCTACATAATTCAGTTCACATATAAAGAGCTTAATAATGTGTATAACGGATTATATAAGTTTTTAGCCTATGTTGGTGTCTGGGTGACGACCACATACCCGCGTCACTGCTTTGTAACTGCTCTGCTGTCTTTCTGAAGTTACTGTTTCTGCCTTGTCAGACGACTGGTTAGATGCAACTCACCTCGCTTGTATTCCTGTGCAAGCCTATACGTTCCTGCATAACTACTACATACTACCTCCTTTTAGTAAAGTTGTACAATGCATTTCTTTTACCCCCAAATTCAATCACGCACCTCTTCATTAGCCACTCGCTCTGCCGATCTGACATTCAGCAGCATTCTTTTGGGGCAGCACATTTCAAAAGCTCGCTTTCTCTTTTTGTCTGAACGGTTTATAATCCACATTTCATTTCGGCATAGGTTTCACTCCATACAAATACTTTTAGGACAGGCTTCCTAACATGTAAATTTACATTCCATATTAACAAATTTCTCTTCTTCAAAAACGATTTTCTTGCTGTTCCCATTCTGCATTTTATATCCTCGCTACTTCGGCCAGCGTGTTATTTTGCTGACCCAATAGCAAACTCATCTCCTTTAAATTGACTGGAAATAAAAGCCAATCAGTCCACTGAAGCTCTTGCATGCAGAGTTGCTGAAGCGCAGCCATGTTAAAAATCATCTCATTTCCTAATCTGCTTCCCTCAGCATCGCCCGATTTTATTCGATTACATTCCACTACCATTTTTATCTACTTTTGTTGATGTTATGATACCCTGATAATTGATCAAAATTCAAGCAGCTTATTGCTGCAGAGATAAAAATGTACATAACAGTCTCTGGTTACTGCGTTGTAAATAAAAACATTTATTTTACAGTTGCTTAATTACTATAGATGCAACAACAGAATGATCCGTAGGATTGATAATAAATTCACTAATTTCTGAAACATATGCTGCTGTATAGAATTAAAATCCATGTGAATGACTTTTAACTTATTGTGAATAACTTTTCTATGTCTGTGGGTCTCTGCAGAAATTTTTACAAGTCTTCAACAGCGCGTTGCTGTTCTGAATCAAAATGTAAGAATTCGATTGTGGGAAACTTTTTATAAGCCCAAGAACTGGTGACGAAAATTTACAAGTTCACAGACTCGTCACATGCAAAATTTCAAACACATGTGGTCGCTACTGACAAACTGCTTATCCACACACATCTTCCTTCGACGAGCTCATACGACTAACTGAACCAGACCAATACGGCCGCCGCTCTTAATCAGTCTTCCATATGTAACTCCAAAACTCACAAAAATGCTTTTTTTAGATATTAGCCGGCCGCCGTGACCGAGCGTTTGTTGGCGCTTCAGCAAGGAATCGTGCTGCTGCTGCGGTCGCAGGTTCGAATCATTCCTCGGGCATGGATGTGTGTGACGCCTTAGGTTAGTTAGGTTTAAGTAGTTCTAAGTCTAGGGGACTGATCACCTCAGATGTTAAATCCCATAGTGCTTAGAGCCATTTGAACCATTTAGATATGGCTGGGTGTTGTGTGCTGTCCTTAGGTTAGTTAGGTTTAAGTAGTTCTAAGTTCTAGGGGACTTATGACCACAGCAGTTGAGTACCATAGTGCTCAGAGCCATTTTGAACCATTTAGATATTATTGCTGAAACTATCCATGTAAACATGCTACATAACTGGCATTCATGTGTTGGTCGCTTTGACATGTTCATATTGCTATTTGGATTGTTATTTACAGTTATGTCTCGCATAACGTCTTTCATTAGTTAAGAGAAGACTTTTCAACAAATAAAAACTGTATTAATCCTATCGCTATCCCAGTCAAACAATGCATGAATTTTACCAGCTTTTACGGGGTGAAGTTGATATTGTAGTGAACTCGAGAAATTAGTCTCTTTCTGCTGTCGGACGTGAAACGACGATCAAATGACTAATGAGATTGCCCCACGTCGGGAGCCTACAATTAATTGATATCAATGATAAAAAGAAATCAAATACAAATGGTGCGACATTAGGGTGTTCAAGTATGACTGTAAAAGATTGCTTATGTGATCAAAACACGAAAGAAATGCATTTATTTTCGTACTGTTTACACAGAACAAAACAAAATTATAAATCTCAGGGCCGATTTGACTGGGCGTTGACACGGCTCAGTTATTAAGGGGAACGAGAAGGGGATGAATCGTCTCACAATTCTTCATTATCGTTCGTCGTATACTGCTGTCGGCGGCAGGCGCTGTGTAGGCACGGCGTGTCGCATCGGAGCTGTGTTGCACGGGTCGGCTGCCCTCACCAGCAATCGCGGCTTCTCGGAGGGTTCCAGGTGCGATCTCCGCGTTGCCTGCCCATTATCGGTTCGTGGCCGAAGCTGTTCTGTCACGGTGTCGGAAGGCGGATGTTGGCGATGGGTGGAGAAGCGCCCATGTCCTCTCGCTTCTGCCGTATCTCCACGACTCCCCCCTTTTCGCTTCTCATCCATCTCTCAGCTCAACTCCTCCTCGAAACATTAATCCTTTCCGCGTTGCCATTGGCTGACCAAATTTTCAATGTAACCCAATGACAGATCGCCGTTTCATTGCCACACCTCTCCGTGTAGGGTGGAAATTTTCTATCTGGCGTGGGCTGGCGTATTCCTCGTGAATTGGCATGTTTCTCACGATTTCACGTTCTTAAGATGTTTTCCTGCACTCCGAGGCTGTTGGGAGAACAGGTACGCGACACTTGTTTAAAACTGCTCTCTCTGCGTGAGCGCTGGACAGATTCATGTTTGGGCTCCGTCTCAAAATCTGCTGGCGTCCGTCATTTACAAGGAATGTCCTCACAGTCGAGGAAAACATCTTCCTAAGACCGCTGGCTTCTTTCACACTCCTCCCTGCGCCGATTCCCTGCCATTTTTCTCACGCTCCTCCATGTCCCCGTGGGATGTGGGAATTGTCGGCACGTCCCTGTTTTATAAGGCAGGTAAAATGAGTGCTGCCAGGCCAAAAGAACTCAGATGCTTTCGCGCGTGCATTCTTGGCGTTCCGTGCTAGTGTCTGCAGGTGTCCATCAGCTGTTGGCACGCTTCTCGTTGTCAGACGGGCCCTTTGCATCGTGTCCCATCTTGAGCGAGGCGAGGACATTGGCCCGGCCTCCCGGTGTGTGCTGGCAGAATGACTGCAACCGGGGGCTCGCCCCACGGTGTCCGGCCCCTTCCTTCTCCACGGCCGTTCGCGGCGACTTGGATAAAGTGGCTGCGGTATTACAATATTTTGCGGGTCTACTAATTTTGTGATGATTGCTTAAGGTGTTTTGAAGCTTTAAATTTTAAAGATGAGAAGTACATCTACAGCTTCCACCATTTCTAGCGAACATACAGATCCAGCTACAGACTGCATATGGTGCCATTTCCTACAGTTCTATTTACTTTTTATGATGTATCATGCAGCGTAACTTGCTGTGACAGTGCGAGAGAGAGAGAGAGAGAGAGAGAGAGAGAGAGAGACAAAGATATTGTTTATTACTCTGTGGCGGTCAGCGCTCACATAATTATTCTTAGGAGATAGAGCTTTTGTTCTTCTTAAGAGTAAAAATTTTAGGAGAGGAGAGCCATTCTTGTGATGTAAAAATCGACGCCATTGCGAGTTTTTGATTCACATTGTAAAATATAAGTGTATATGGAAGGAAATCAGTAAATAGAACAATAAAATATTGTTCATTTCAAGAAAGTACGTGTTATTATACACCCAGCGATATACTTCTATTGTGATTTACTAATAAACACCAGCTTGAGAACAGTTCCGACGGGAGCGTTCAGTTCTAGTGAAATAGTTCGATGTTTTCTTCGGAAAAGAAGTCACTTCATGGGTCATTTAAATCCACAATAGTACCTGAACATTTCTCAGAACTGAAAGCAATCTGATTGCTATGCAACAGAGCCCCGAAGAATATTTCTCCGTACTTTGGTTACCACTTTCAGCTCAACACGGTATCTGCAGCATCTGGAGCAGATTTCTACAATAGCGGAAGCGCGTAATCGCTATCAGTTTCACACATCGCCCTGTGTACGCTGTATGTATTTACCCTCAACAGTGAACATACAGTTCCTCACACACATAGAAAGACAATACTAGGTGGTGTGGGGAAACATTTCAGTATAACGGCTCCTGTAGAGCTAAACAGTAATTAGCCTAGTAGTAGTAGTGGTAAACAAAAAGTTTTTCTTTTTTTTCAAAGGAGTCTTTACATTTTCCAGGCGATGGGCAAAAGTTATACCTTTGAAACTCTAAGTAACAGAGATTTGCCATTGCATGGGAAATATTTTCCACATTCTTATTTACAACGTTACTAGTAGCCAAGCTGGAAAAACGATAACTTAAATCGTTCTCTCTCCATTTGACATAAGTTCACCTAACTGAATGAAAGTAATGCAAGTGGAACACTGTAGTCGTATTTTCAAAGTACATTATTCAGGTGACTAGTTTCGATGCTACATTTTCGTTATCTTCTGGTTCTATTATAAACAAACTAAGTACTTCTAGTCAAAAATGGCTCTGAGCACTATGGGACTTAATATCTGAGGTCATCAGTCCCCTAGAACTTAGAACTACTTAAACCTAACTAACCTAAGGACATCACACAAATCCATGCCCGAGGCAGGATTCGAACCTGCGACCGTAGCGGTCGCGCGGTTCCGGACTGAAGCGCCTAGAACCGCTCGGTTACAACAGCCGGCACCTTCTAGTCATTGGCGCACGTATCATAGGACCCAAATAATAACTACACTCCTGGAAATTGAAATAAGAACACCGTGAATTCATTGTCCCAGGAAGGGGAACCTTTATTGACACATTCCTGGGGTCAGATACATCACATGATCACACTGACAGAACCACAGGCACATAGACACAGGCAACAGAGCATGCACAATGTCGGCACTAGTACAGTGTATATCCACCTTTCGCAGCAATGCAGGCTGCTATTCTCCCATGGAGACGATCGTAGAGATGCTGGATGTAGTCCTGTGGAACGGCTTGCCATGCCATTTCCACCTGGCGCCTCAGTTGGATCAGCGTTCGTGCTGGACGTGCAGACCGCGTGAGACGACGCTTCATCCAGTCCCAAACATGCTCAATGGGGGACAGATCCGGAGATCTTGCTGGCCAGGGTAGTTGACTTACACCTTCTAGAGCACGTTGGGTGGCACGGGATACATGCGGACGTGCATTGTCCTGTTGGAACAGCAAGTTCCCTTGCCGGTCTAGGAATGGTAGAACGATGGGTTCGATGACGGTTTGGATGTACCGTGCACTATTCAGTGTCCCCTCGACGATCACCAGTGGTGTACGGCCAGTGTAGGAGATCGCTCCCCACACCATGATGCCGGGTGTTGGCCCTGTGTGCCTCGGTCGTATGCAGCCCTGATTGTGGCGCTCAACTGCACGGCGCCAAACACGCATACGACCATTATTGGCACCAAGGCAGAAGCGACTCTCATCGCTGAAGACGACACGTCTCCATTCGTCCCTCCATTCACGCCTGTCGCGACACCACTGGAGGCGGGCTGCACGATGTTGGGGCGTGAGCGGAAGACGGCCTAACGGTGTGAGGGACCGTAGCCCAGCTTAATGGAGACGGTTGCGAATGGTCCTCGCCGATACCCCAGGAGCAACAGTGTCCCTAATTTTCTGGGAAGTGGCGGTGCGGTCCCCTACGGCACTGCGTAGGATCCTACGGTCTTGGCGTGCATCCGTGCGTCGTTGCGGTCCGGTCCCAGGTCGACGGGCACGTGCACCTTCCGCCGACCACTGGCGACAACATCGATGTACTGTGGAGACCTCACGCCCCACGTGTTGAGCAATTCGGCGGTACGTCCACCCGGCCTCCCGCATGCCCACTATACGCCCTCGCTCAAAGTCCGTCAACTGCACATACGGTTCACGTCCACGCTGTCGCGGCATGCTACCAGTGTTAAAGACTGCGATGGAGCTCCGTATGCCACGGCAAACTGGCTGACACTGACGGCGGCGGTGCACAAATGCTGCGCAGCCAGCGCCATTCGACGGCCAACACCGCGGTTCCTGGTGTGTCCGCTGTGCCGTGCGTGTGATCATTGCTTGTACAGCCCTCTCGCAGTGTCCGGAGCAAGTATGGTGGTTCTGACACACCGGTGCCAATGTGTTCTTTTTTCCATTTCCAGGAGTGTATTTCCGTATACAGAACCACCAGTTGCTATTATGCCAGTGATGAGATTCCAAAGCAAGCGAAAGCGCCCACCTGTGGCCTGTCTGGATTTGCTTTACTTGGCTCACTTCGGAGCGATCCGACCTCAGCGTCATGTGTGGTCGTCATGCGCAACGATGAGCCCACAGCTGCTATGTAGCCTCATTAATTTCTACTCATACGGCAGCCGTGTGATAATTTGCCGTCTCTCAATTTACGCCACGGTGGTTCCCTCACGCCACATACCGCGTTACAACGGCCTCTTGTCCGGAAAAACCACACGAACTAACCATGCAGTTGGCCTCTACATCTACATCTGCATGATTACTCTGCTGTGCACGATAAAGTGCTTGGCAGAGGGTTCAATGAACCACCTTCGAGTTGTCTCTCTACCGTTCCACTCTCGAACGGTGCGCGGGATAAACGAGCAGTTAAATATTTCTGTACGAGCCCTGATTTCTCTTCTTTTATCGTGATGATCATTTCTCTCTATGTAGGTGGTTCCATCAGAATGTTTTTGCAATCGAAGGAGAAAACTGGTGATTGAAATTTCATGAGAAGATCCCGTCGCATCGAAAAACGGCTTTCTTTTAATGATTGCCACTCCAATTCAAGTATTATGTCTGTGGCACTATGTCCCGCACAGCAATACTCCAGAACAGGGCGGATATTGTGGTGTAAGCAGTCGCCGGCCGCGGTGGTCTCGCGGTTCTAGGCGCGCAGTCCAGAACCGTGTGACTGCTACGGTCGCAGGTTCGAATCCTGCCTCGGGCATGGATGCGTGTGATGTCCTGAGGTTAGTTAGGTTTAAGTAGTTCTAAGTTCTAGGGGACTGATGACCACAACAGTTGAGTCCCATAGTGCTCAGAGCCATTTGAACCATTTTTGTAAGCAGTCTCTTTGGTAGACCTGTTGCTCATTCTGAGTGTTCTGCCAATGGTTTGGTTTCCTCGACCCACAAAATATATATGGGATCGTTCCAATTTAGGGTATTTGTAATTGTAACACCTAAGTATTTAGTTGAATATACAGCCTTCAGATTTGTGTGGCTTATCGCGTAATCGAAATTTAGCGGATTTCTTTTAGTACTCATGTGAATAACTTCACACTTTTCTTTATTCAGAGTCAATTGCCACTTTTCGCACCATACAGATATCTTATGTAAATCATTTTGCACTTTTTTCGGTCATCTGATAACTTTACAAGACGGTAAATGACAGAATCATCTGCAAACAATCTAAGACAGCTACTGAGATCTTCTCCTATGTCGTTAATATAGATAATGAACAATCGAGGGCCTATAACACTTCCTTGGGGAACGCCAGATATTACTTCTGTTTTACTCGATAACGTTCCGTCTATTACTACGAACTGTGACCTTTCTGACAGGAAGTCACGAATCCAGTCGTACAACTGAGGCGATATTCCATAGGCACGCAGTTTTTGTTTGAAGACGCTTGTGAGGAACGGTGTCGAAAACCTTCTGGAAATCTAAAAATATGGAATCAATTTGACATCCCCTGTCGTTAGCACTCATTACTTCATGAGTATAAAGAGCTAGTTGTGTTTTGCAAGAACGGTATTTTCTGAATCCTTGCTGACTATGTGTCAATAAAATGTTTTCTTCGAGGTACTTCATAATGTTCGAATACAGTATATTTCCCAAACTCTACTGCAAATCGACGTTAGTGATATGGGCCTGTAATTCAACGGATTGCTCCTACTTCCCTTTTTGGGTATTGGTGTGACTTGAGCTGTTTTCCAGTCCTTAGGTACGGACCTTTCTGTGAGCGAGGGGTTGTATATAATTGCTGAATAGGGAGCTATTGTTTCAGCGTACTCTGTGAGGAACCAGACTGGTATACAATCTGGACCGGAAGCGTTGCCTCTATTAAATGATTTAAGCTGCTTTGCGACACCGATGACACGTATTTCTATGTTTCTCATCTTGGCAGTTGTTCTTTATTGGAATTCAGGAATATTTACGTCGTCTTCTTTGGTGAAGGAGTTTCGGAAAACAGTGTTTAATAACTCTTCTTTAGTGGCACTGTCACCAGTGACTTCATCATTGTTATCGCACAGTGAAGGTTTTGATTGCGTCTTTCCACTGGTGTAAATTACGTATGACCAGAATCTCTTTGAATTTTCTGTCAGATTTCGCGATAGAGTTTCGTCGTGGAAACTATTGAAAGCAACTCGCATTGAAGTACGCGCTATATTTAGAACTTCTGCAAAACCTTGCCAATCTTGGGGATTTTGTGTTCTTTTAAATTTCGCATGCTTTTTTCGCTGCTTCAGCAATAGCGATCTGACCCGTTTCATGTACCATGGTGGATCAGTACCATCACTTATTAATTTATGTAGTATATATCCCTCAATTGTTTTCGATACTATATGAAATCATTCCACAACTTTTCTAAGCTCACATGATCACATCGAAAGGAGTGCAGACTGACTCTTAGAACGGTGTTAATAGCATTTTTATCAGCTTTTTAAAACAGGTAGACTTTGCGTTAATTTTTGATGGTTGTAGGAGTTACGGTATTCAGCCTAGCAACTACTTCCTTGTGGTCGCTTATCCCTGTATTTGTCGCGATACTCACTATTTGTCCACGATTATTTGTTGCTAAGAGATTAAGAATGCTTTCGCAACCATTTACGCTTCGAGTGGGCTCATGAGGTACGTAATTGTTCAATATAATTTTCTGAGGAAGCATTCAGTACAATTTCGGATGACGTTTTATGCCTGCCGCCGGCTTTTAACGTATAATTTTTCCACTTTATCGAGGGTACATTAAAGCCACCACCGAATATAACTGTCTGAGTGGGGTACCTATCTGAAATTAGACTCAAGTTTTCTTTGAACTGTTCAGCAACTATATCTTATGATTCGGGGGTCGGTAAAACGATCCAGTTAATAGTTTAGTCCGATTGTCAAGTGTAACTTCTACCCAACCTACACTCCTGGAAATTGAAATAAGAACACCGTGAATTCATTGTCCCAGGAAGGGGAAACTTTATTGACACATTCCTGGGGTCAGATACATCACATGATCACACTGACAGAACCACAGGCACATAGACACAGGCAACAGAGCATGCACAATGTCGGCACTAGTACAGTGTATATCCACCTTTCGCAGCAATGCAGGCTGCTATTCTCCCATGGAGACGATCGTAGAGATGCTGGATGTAGTCCTGTGGAACGGCTTGCCATGCCATTTCCACCTGGCGCCTCAGTTGGACCAGCGTTCGTGCTGGACGTGCAGACCGCGTGAGACGACGCTTCATCCAGTCCCAACCATCTCAATGGGGGACAGATCCGGAGATCTTGCTGGCCAGGGTAGTTGACTTACACCTTCTAGAGCACGTTGGGTGGCACGGGATACATGCGGACCTGCATTGTCCTGTTGGAACAGCAAGTTCCCTTGCCGGTCTAGGAATGGTAGAACGATGGGTTCGATGACGGTTTGGATGTACCGTGCACTATTCAGTGTCCCCTCGATGATCACCAGTGGTGTACGGCCAGTGTAGGAGATCGCTCCCCACACCATGATGCTGGGTGTTGGCCCTGTGTGCCTCGGTCGTATGCAGTCCTGCTTGTGGCGCTCACCTGCACGGCGCCAAACACGCATACGACCATCATTGGCACCAAGGCAGAAGCGACTCTCATCGCTGAAGGCGACACGTCTCCATTCGTTCCTCCATTCACGCCTGTCGCGACACCACTGGATGTTGTGGCGTGAGCGGAAGACGGCCTAACGGTGTGCGGGACCGTAGCCCAGCTTCATGGAGGCGGTTGCGAATGGTCCTCGCCGATACCCCAGGAGCAACAGTGTCCCTAATTTGCTGGGAAGTGGCGGTGCGGTCCCCTACGGCACTGCGTAGGATCCTACGGTCTTGGCGTGCATCCGTGCGTCGTTGCGGTCCGGTCCCAGGTCGACGGGCACGTGCACCTTCCGCCGACCACTGGCGACAACATCGATGTACTGTGGAGACCTCACGCCCCACGTGTTGAGCAATTCGGCGGTACGTCCACCCGGCCTCCCGCATGCCCACTATACGCCCTCGCTCAAAGTCCGTCAACTGCACATACGGTTCACGTCCACGCTGTCGCGGCATGCTACCAGTGTTAAAGACTGCGATGGAGCTCCGTATGCCACGGTAAACTGGCTGACACTGACGGCGGCAGTGCACAAATGCTGCGCAGCTAGAGCCATTCGACGGCCAACACCGCGGTTCCTGGTGTGTCCGCTGCGCCGTGCGTGTGATCATTGCTTGTACAGCCCTCTCGCAGTGTCCGGAGCAAGTATGGTGGGTCTGACACACCGGTGTCAATGTGTTCTTTTTTCCATTTCCAGGAGTGTATTTTGCATGAACTATCTACTTCGATTTCACTACAAGGCAAACTACTTCTGACAGAAATGAATACTGCACCACCAATTGTATTTAATCTATCCTTTCTGAACACTCTTAGATCGTTTGAGAAAATTTCAGCTGAACTTATTTCCGGCTTTAGCCAGCTTTCTGTACCTCCGGAGTTATGTCGCACCAGAATGCTACACAGAGCTCACTTATTCCCATAGATTTGGAGTCAGTGGTTTGTGTCCTCGGTACTGGTGCCCAATAGTAACCTAGATACGGACTATTAGGGTCAGGTTGGGAGAATTAGGTTGGAAAGGCATCAACGTGAGTTCGCTATTTTACTTTTGTCAGATCACAGCAGCACGCTTCTGGCCTTGTGGCAAGGTCGGTTACGCTACTGGAACAGACCATAGCCATTGGTGAAGACATCAAGCGTCACGGAATTCAAACGGTCTGCAAAGATGATCAGGTAGTCTACACCTCTCATGATGCCTTCCATTACCACAAAAATCGCCATTGAAGGTAATATTAAATTCCCCGTAACATAATACAGCACCCATTTGCTTGTATCCATGATGCGGGACATGTTTCGGGCGTCTGTTCGTCTGCATGCCGGCGTATCTAGATATGACCATGGACATCTACATCTACATACATACTCCGCAGTCCACCATACGGTGTGTGGCGGAGGGTACCTCGTACCACAACTAGCATCTTCTCTCCGTGTTTCACTCCCAAACAGAACGAGGGAAAAATGACTGCCTATATGCCTCTATACGAGCCCTAATCTCTCTTATCTTATCTTTGTGGTCTTTCCGCGAAATATAAGTTGGCGGTAGTAACATTGTACTGCCGTCAGCCTCAAATGCTAGTTCTCTAAATTTCCTCAGTAGCGATTCACGAAAAGAACGCCTCTTTTCCTCCAGAGACTCCCAACCGAATTCCTGAAGCATTTCCGTAACACTCGCGTGATGATCAAACCTACCAGTAACAAATCTAGCAGCCTGCCTCTGAATTGCTTTTATGTCCTCCCTCAATCCTACCTGATAGGGATCCCAAACGCTCTAGCAGTACTCAAGAATAGGTCGTATTATTGTTTTATAAGCGGTCTCCTTAACAGATGACCCACATCTTCCCAAAATTCTACCAATGAACCGAAGACGACTATCCGCCTTCCCCACAACTGCCATTACATGCTTGTCCCACTTTATATCGCTCTGCAATGTTACGCCCAAATATTTAATCTAAGTGACTGTGTCAAGCGCTACACTACTAACGGAGTATTCAAACATAACGGGATTCTTTTTCCTGTTCCTCTGCATTAATTTACATTTATCTATATTTAGAGTTAGCTGCCATTCTTTACACCAATCACAAATCCTGTCCAAGTCATCTTGTATCCTCCTACAGTCACTCAACGACGACACCTTCCCGTACACCACAGCACCATCAGCAAATAGCCGCACATTGCTATCCACCCTATCCAAAAGATCATTTATGTAATCAAAATATCCACGGGTATGCTGCCGGTCTATAGTGTCCAACGGGCACAATATTTCGGCGATCATACATGTTGCCGTCATCAGGTGAACTGACGGACTGAGCTCCTGTGAACGTGCCGGCACGGAGATCCGTACGCTATGGCTGCTCGGAGGAAACTGGGTTCGGTCGCGGCGGCGGCCGATTTAAATACCCTCCACCCGCGGCGCGCTACCTCCGCCGTCCGCGCCCCGCGCCACGGTCGCGCGGTGGAACAGATTGCGACGGCGTCTGAGATGACGTCGGTGTGATGGCTCCGTCCGCCGTGGTGGTCACAACCATACGTTTGCTCGATTTACTCTTGATTAACCCGATCGCTGGTTCCCAAGCCTTGCTAAGATCATAGCCACAGTCACGGTTTATGAGGTCGTCATTGCTGCGAATTTCGATGGCCTCTCTAACAACGCTGTCCCAGTATCTCGACGTCTGTACCAGAATCCTCGTGCGTTCATACTCCATGGCGTGATTTTCCGACAAACAATGTTCAGCGACCGCCGACTTGCTCGGATACATCAGTCGAGTGTGCCTCCGGTGTTCACGGCATCGATCCTCGACGGTACGCATCGTCTGACCAATATACGACTTGCCACATTGACACGGAATCTGGTACATGCCGGCCTTCCTCAAACCGAGGTCATCTTTGGCGCTCCCCACCAGTGCACGAGTTTTATTTGGATGACAAAACACAGTTCCGACCCGGTGTTTCTTCAGAATGCCGGCGATTTTCCCCGAGAGTGCGCCTGTGTATGGAATAAATGCAGTGCCTACCTCCTCCCTCGTGACTTCATCCATCTCAACAGGTTGTGCTGCAGTGGTTGTGCGGAGAGCACGTTGAATCTGCCACTCTGAGTACCCATTTTTTCGAAATACAGTTCTCAGATGTTCCAATTCCTGGGGTAAACTCTCTGCGTCAGAGATAGTGCGCGCCCTATGTAGTAGAGTTTTAAGTACCCCATTCCTCTGTGAAGGGTGGTGGCAGCTGTCTGCGTGCAAATACAGATCCGTGTGCGTAGTCTTCCGATACACCCCATGACCTAGAGTGCCGTCAGCCCTTCTCTTGACCAAGACGTGAAAGAAAGGTAATTTACCCTCCGTTTCAGTTTCCGTCTCCATAGTGAATTTGATGTTCGGGTGTATGGAGTTTAGATGTGTAAGGAAGTCAAGGAGTTTATCCATACCATGTGACCAGATGACGAACGTGTCGTCCACGTAACGGTAAAGCAAGTAGGTTTCCATACGGATGACGACAGGACTTCCTCCTCGAAGTTCTCCATGTACAAATTCGCTACCACCGGTGAGAGTGGGCTACCCATGGCGACTCCCTCCATTTGTTCGTAGTATTCTCCATTAAAAAGAAAATACGTGGAAGTCAAGGCATGCCTAAAAAGTTCAGTGGTCTTCTCGTCAAACTTATGACTAATCTATTCTAGTGACTCTCGCAGGGGTACCCTCGTAAACAAGGAAACGACGTCAAAACTCACCATGATATCTGACTCATCCAACCTGAAGCTATTAAGGCGTTTAACAAAATCCACGGAATTACGGATGCGATGAGGGCATTTACCCACATAAGGACTTAATATTCCCGTCAGGTATGTGGCCAACAAATATGTAGGTGCCCTGATGTTGCTGACAATGGGGCGTAATGGTACCCCCTATTTGTGAACCTTCGGGAGTCCATATAGTCCAGGCGGTACCGGACCTTGGGGTAACAATTTCTTAGCGTCACCCTCCGGTAAATCTGCGTCCTTGAGAAGTGCCCTCGTCTTGTTCTCCACCTTCTTTGTAGGGTCAACGCTGATCTTCCGGTAGTAATCGTCATTTAGCAGGCTCTGCATCTTATCAGTGTAGTCCTTATGGGAGACAACAACTGTAGCATTGCCTTTGTCAGCCGGTAAGACAACAATTTCAGAGCGCTCCCTCAGATCACGAATGGCCGCCCTCTCTTTACTGCTGATATTTGACTTCATCGGCTTGGATTTCGTCAACGCACGACAAGTTTCACGACGTATTTCCTCGGCTGATTCTGGCGGAAGTCGAGCTGCAACCTGTTCAACAGCACTAACAATTTCTGCGACCGGAGTGAACTTGGGGGTGGGAGCGAAGTTGAGACCTTTCTGCAAAACTGAGACCGCATCATCACTCTACACCATGCCACTCAAATTGATGACAGTCTTGCACGGAACCTGCAGAGATGGTTTGTCAAGGAGACGTGAGAACTTAGCTGTTTGACGTCCCCTAGCCTTCTTATGGGCGGAATCAGCTGACACCCAGGTGACACCATCAATCCAATCCCAGTAACAAGAAGTGAACTTACTAGCCAGTTGCAAATGTAGTTTGAGTAATTCCTGTGAGATAAACTCAAGGCTCCGGCGGGTGAATTGCACTCTCTCACGTACCAATGCGAGGCTGGCTCGTTTCTTGATTCTCTTAGCTGCCGCAGAATCGATGTGATGCATAACCTTAGCAAAATTTGGAACAACATTCTCGGAACGACATCTCTTTAGAAAGGCAAGAGTACTTAGCAAACGACATCTACGGTGGGGCAACTTTTCAAATTTCTTCATGCTGCGACACATCTCCTCCCCGTAAAGGTGTATGAGATTATCAAATACGCCGGGAGAAACTCAAGAATCACATCATTTACGTACATAGAAAACAACAGCGGACCTACCACACTGCCCTGGGGCACTCCAGATGATACCCTCACCTCCTATGAACACTCACATGGTGTGATTCATCCGACCAGGTGGCACGTTTTCATTGATCCATGCAGAAACCTCGATGAGTCCCTGGCCACTACGATTAACGCTGATAACATGGGTCGTTTAAGGATATAAGGTACTTTTCTGGCTCAACATAATGTAAAAATCAACCCCTATTTCTTTCAGGCGCTGTTTATATTGTATATGTTTTAAAGATTTTTTTGTTGATATCAGGTTCAAAAATTGTTCAAATGGCTCTGAGCACTATGGGACTTAACACTGAGGTCATCAGTCCCGTAGAACTTAGAACTACTTAAACCTAACTAACCTAAGGATATCATACACATCCATGCCCGAGGCAGGATTCGAACCTGCGACCGTAGCAGTCACGCGGTTGCGGACTGAAGCGCCTAGAACCGCTCGGCCACCGCGGCCGGCTGATATCAGGTAATGCAGCACACTTGCTAAACAAGTCAGAAGTATCTTGAATATTTTTTAACCTGATTAGGATTATTAAAAAAATTACAAAGCAACTGATGCAATTTTTTCCCAAAATGCTTTCTCAAATTGAGGTACCATTTAATCCAATGTTTCACATTTGAAGGAGACGAAATTTTTACCAGATATGCATGACATGATGGCTGCGGTACTAGACCTATTTAATTCCACCTGTTATGTATATTATAAGGATAAAGAGTATCACATCTTACATTTTAATTTTTATAATTTTTTTCCTAATAAAAATGTCATTTCTTCTATAGTTTAGTTGATTCTGCAACAAAGCTTAGGTCTACTACATAAGTATGGATTAAGTTACAGGAAAAAATTAGAGCAATTCTGTATAAACTTTAGGAAATATTTGTACCCGAATTCTGAAAAATACAAATTGCGAATGAGGATGTGAGTCCAATTGAACTGTGCCTCAGAGCATCCCTGAAGGATAGTCTTCATCCTGCAGCATTTCTTCATCTTCAAGCTTCCTCTTGGCATTCCTTTTAGCATTTCTTGCTTCTTTGGTAACTTGAAGAGCGAATCTTACAGCTTCATACACTCGTTGTCCGTCACACGCAAGCAATTGATCTTACGTATTAGAGCCGCATTTTATGCTTAAATTTCTCAGGACTTCCAACCTTCCTATCACTCCATCACTGAAACATATCACTACATCTAGTACACCAACTTTTAATGGTTTTTTTTTGTTGAACATGACAAAGGCGCTACAGTCTGGAACCGCGCGACCGCTACGGCCGCAGGGTCGAATCCTGCCTCGGGCAGGGATGTGTGTGATGTCCTTAGGTTAGTTAGGTCTAAGTAGTTCTAAGTTCTAGGGGACTGATGGCCTCAGAAGTTAAGTCCCATAGTGCTCAGAGCCATTTGAACCATGGCTCCTCGGAAGGGTTAGGGACTCGTAACGAATCTTGAATAACATTCCTGTATTAACAAAGGATCCCAAAACCGCAAACATGCGGTGAGCCAGAGTAGTTGGTATCGGGAGTATCTGTGCAAAATTGGGGGGGGGGGGGGGCGGGGGGCGGGGGGGAATACGTGACGCCAAATAGATGTTAGCCTATCGCGTCCGTTGCAGGAGATCTAGATGTCTAAGACGATGGTCACTTATTCCTGCTCTCATCTGATTCAATAAACGCCTGTAGTTAAGGGCCGTTGAACGCTTCATGTCAGATGTGAATTCAGTGCCAAGTCAGCGGATTGTGTTACTGATTCGTAGCGGTGCGACGTTATCGTTGGGTAGAAAATGGTCCAAATGGCTCTGAGCACTATGGGACTCAACTGCTGAGGTCATTAGTATCGTTGGGTAGGCCTCTGCCTACAGACAGGGCGTGTGATTTGTGGAGATTGAGTTTGCTCCCCGATACCGAGCCGTAGGTCGCCACCCACACCAGTGCTGCACGAACATCGTCATTACTGCGAAGAAGGAGTACCGGATCAGCCGCGTAGGCAGTGCAGCAAAAAGTGTGTCCACCAAGGGACATCCCAGTCAGGCGTTGTCGGAGGCCGCAGAGGAGTGGTTCCTAAACGAAGGCATACAAAATCGCCGAAAGAAGGCAGCCTCGTCGCACCGATCGCTGGATCTGTATCGCCGGCGTGAGACGGCAATTATATAACACCTTGGACGTCGCTCCGCGTAGGAGACACATCAGTACCTTCACTATGATGTCCGGATACCCCACGTGTCGCAGTACCTCCATCAAAAATGTGTGGTTGACTCCGTCAAAGGCCTGGCTAAAGTCGAGTGAGGCTAAAACTCCCGGCAGTTGGCAAGCTTTGGCTAGCGCGATCATATCTCGATATCGGCACAGTGCAGCGCGAATATTATGGTCACCATCTAACGATGCTTGGTCCTGCGACACAACACATTGTACCGATCGCTTTAGGCGTGCCGCCAGCAGCCGAGTGAAAATCTTCAAGTCACTGTTGAGTAAGGTCAAGGGGCGATAATCACTGACTCTGGATCCGCCTCGTGGTTTGTGTATGGGCACAATCAGTCCTTCTAGGAACGCCCCAGGAATCTGCGTCGTGGGAGACATAAGGTCGCGTCAAATATCAGTCCAGGCTGGTGCCAGCAATTGCTGATATGTCCGGTAAAATTCCAGAGGAAGGCCATAATGTCCGGGGGACTTATGAGCAGCACCCACCTGTATTGCTTCAATGATTTCCTCTTCCGTTACATCTGCAGTCAAATCCGCCACCGCTGTCGAAGAGATCGTGCCATAAGTGAGTTGAGAGACTTCGGCGATCACCTCTGGAGGATGTCGGTGTCCCGAGTACAGCCTAATGTAGAGAGCATGAAGGGGGTTTCCTGTATCGCGCTGGGTATCCGTCTTTTGTCGTGATAGCTTGGATCAGTACCCTGCGTCGGCTCCGTCGTTCTGCAATGACGTGATACATGGACGGTTCCTCCTGGGCCACTCTGTCTTGAGTACGCGCTCTGACGATCGCACCCTCAAGGTGGCAACGTGTTAATCTGATGATCTGTGCCTTGGCACGGTTCACCGTCACCTGCAGTGCAGTTGAGTACGGCAGTGTTGTACATTCCCTTAAGATGCTGTAGTAAAAGTCCATGGTATGTCTCTTCCATGCTGCAACATCTCTGCCGTAGCCGATCAAGGTCTTCCGAAGGGCTGGCTTGGACCAGAGTAACCACCACGACAGTGTAGACCGGTAGGTGCCACGCCGGCAGCTACAAGAATCCCACGTGTTCTCTATAAGGCGGCGGCATTTCTGAGAGGCTAGGTGAGCGACGTTCAACTTCCAAGGACCACCGCTGCGCCATACCTTCTGGCGGCCGAGGGTAATGGGGCTGATGTAGGCCTCGTGGTCAGAAAACGCTGTGGGCCAAACTTCGGCAGCTCTCGTCTCCACAGCTATGTAGCGCCAGATGTAAATCCGGTCGATGCGGCTGGAGGAATGGCTTGTGCAGTGGGTAAATCCGGACCGATCGCCACAAATATGTTCCCATGAGTCCACCAACTGAAGATTATTTATAACTGTCGCAAGTCCTGTGCAGGGATAATGATGTGGTAACTGATCCTTAGGTGCTTGGCTACAGTTGAAGTCCCCTCCGAATATCAAGGCGTCCTGACGACCCATAAAGAGGGACGTGATTGTATGAGCGAAAAAGGTGGATCGTTCGCGACGCCGACCAGATCCTGACGGTGCACAGATGTTTGACTCCTTGGATAGTAAGAGCCATGCCTCTGGCGGCAGGGAGATCTACATCTACATGACTACTCTGCAATTCACATTTAAGTGCTTGGCAGAGGGTTCGTCGAACCACAATCATACTATCTCTCTACCATTCCACTCCCGAACAGCGCGCGGGAAAAACGAACACCTAAACCTTTCTGTTCGAGCTCTGATTTCTCTTATTTTATATTGATGATCATTCCCACCTATGTAGGTTGGGCTCAACAAAATATTTTCGCATTCGGAAGAGAAAGTTTGTGACTGAAATTTCGTAAATAGACCTCGTCGCGACGAAAAACGTCTTTGCTGTAATGACTTCCATCCCAATTCGCGTATCATATCTGCCACACTCTCTCCCCTACTAGGTGTTAATACAAAACGAGCTGCCCTTTTTTACACCCTTTCGATGTCCTCCGTCAATCCCACGTGGTGGACTTGGTGCATCTTCTAAGTGTCCTGCCAATGAAACGCAACCTTTGGCTCGCCTTCCCCACAATATTATCTATGTGGTCTTTCCAACTGAAGTTGTTCGTAATTTTAACACCCTGGTACTTAGTTGAATTGACAGCCTTGAGAATTGTACTATTTATCGAGTAATCGAATTCCAACGGATTTCTTTTGGAACTCATGTGGATCACCTCACACTTTTCGTTATTTAGCGTCAACTGCCACCTGCCACACCATACAGCAATCTTTTCTAAATCGCTTTGCAACTGATACTGGTCTTCGGATGACCTTACTAGACGGTAAATTACAGCATCATCTGCGAACAACCTAAGAGAAAAAATGGTTCAAATGGCTCTGAGCACTATGGGACTTAACATCTGTGGTCATCAGTCCCCCAGAACTTAGAACTACTTAAACATAACTAACCTAAGGACATCACACACATCCATGCCCGAGGCAGGATTCGAACCTGCGACCGTAGCAGTCGTGCGGTTCCGGACTGAGCGCCTAGAACCGCTAGACCACCGCGGCCGGCAACCTAAGAGAACTGCTCAGATTGTCACCCAGGTCATTTATATAGATCAGAAACAGCAGAGGTACCAGGACGCTTCCCCTGGGTCACCTGATATCACCTCAGTTTTACTCGCTGATTTGCCGTCTATTACTACAAACTGCGACCTTCCTGACAGGAAATCACGAATCCAGTCCCACAACTGAGACGATACCCCATAGGCCCGCAGCTTGATTAGTAGTCGCTTGTGAGGAACGGTGTCAAAAGCTTTCCGGAAATCTAGAAATACGGAATCAACTTGAGATCCCCTGTCGATAACGGCCATTACTTCGTGCGAATAAAGAGCTAGCTGCGTTGCACAAGAACGATGTTTTCTGAAACCATGCTGATTACGTATCAATAGATCGTTCCCTTCGAGGTGATTCATAATGTTTGAATACAGTATATGCTACAAAACCCTACTGCAAACCGACGTCAATGATATAGGTCTGTAGTTAGATGGATTACTCGTACTACCCTTCTTAAACACTGGTGCGACCTGCGCAATTTTCCAATCTGTAGGTACAGATCTATCGGTGAGCGAGCGATTGTATATGATTGCTAAGTAGGGAGCTATTGTATCAGCGTAATCTGAAAGGAACCTAATCGGTATACAATCTGGACCTGAAGACTTGCCCGCATCAAGCGATTTGAGTTGCTTCGCAACCCCTAACGTATCTACTTCTAAGAAACTCACGCTAGCAGCTGTTCGTGTTTCAAATTCTCGAATATTCCGTTCATCTTCCCTGGTGAAGGAATTTCGGAAAACTGCGTTCAATAACTCTGTTTTAGCGGCACAGTCATCGGTAACTGTACCATCGGCACTGCGCAGCGAAGGTATTGACTGCGTCTTGCCGCTTGTGTACTTTACGTACGACCAGAATTTCTTCGGATATTCTACCAAATTTCGAGACAATGTTTCGTTGTGGAACCTATTAAAGGCATCTCGCATTGAAGTCCGTGCCAAATTTCACGCGTCGGTAAATTTAAGCCAATCTTCGGGATTTCGCGTTCTTCTGAACTTCGCACGCTTTTTCCGTTGCCTCTGCAACAGAGTTCGGACCTGTTTTGTGTACCATGGGGGATCAGTTCCATCTCTTACCAATTTATGAGGTATGAATCTCTCAATTGCTGTTGCTGCTATATCTTTGAATTTGAGCCACATCTCGTCTACATTTGCATAGTCAGTTCGGAAGGAATGGAGATTGTCTCTTAGGAAGGCTTCTAGTGACACTTTATCCGCTTTTTTAAATAAAATTATTGTGCGTTTGTTTCTGGTGGATTTGGAAGAAACGGTATTGAGCCTAGCTATAACGACCTTGTGATCACTAATTCCTGTATCAGTCATGATGCTCTCTATCAGCTCTGGATTGTTTGTGGCTAAGAGGTCAAGTGTGTTTTTGCAACCATTTACAATTCGCGTGGGTTCGTGGACTAACTGCTCGAAATAATTTTCGGAGAAAGCATTTAGGACAATCTCGGCCGCAGCTCGTGGTCGTGCGGTAGCGTTCTCGCTTCCCACGCCCGGGTTCCCGGGTTCGATTCCCGGGGGGGTCGGGGATTTTCTCTGCCTCGTGATGACTGGGTGTTGTGTGCTGTCCTTAGGTTAGTTAGGTATAAGCAGTTCTAAGTTCTAGGGAACTGATGACCATAGATGTTAAGTCCCATAGTGCTCAGAGCCATTTGAACCTTTTTCTTTTTTGACGATCTCGGAAGATGTTTTCTGCCTACCACCGGTTTTGAACAGGTATTTTTGCCAACATATCGAGGGAAGGTTGAAGTCCCCACCAACTATAACCGTATGAGTGGGGTATTTATTTGTTACGAGACTCAAATATTCTCTGAACTGTTCCGCAACTATATCATCAGAGTCTGGGGGTCGGTAGAAGGAGCCAATTATTAACTTAGTTCGGCTGTTAAGTATAACCTCCACCCATACCAATTCGCACAGAGTATCTACTTCGACTTCACTGCAAGATAAACCACTACTGACAGACACAAACACTCCACCACCAATTCTGCCTACTCTATCTTTCCTGAACACCGTCTGAGACTTCGTAAAAATTTCTGCAGGACTTATTTCAGGCTTTAGCCAGCTTTCTGTAGCTATAACGATTTCAGCTTCTGTGCTTTCTATTAGCGCTTGAACCTCAGGGACTTTCCCAGCACAACTACAACAATTTACAACTACAATTCCGACTGTTCCTTGACCCAAGCACGTCCTGTATTTGCCATGCACCCTTTGAGATTGCAGCCCACCCCGTACTTTCCCGAGGCCTTCTAACCTAAAAAACCGCCCAGTCCACGCCACACAGCCTCCGCTACCCGTGTAGCCGCCAGCTGAGTGTAGTGAACTCCTGACCTATTCAGCGGAACCCGAAACCCCACCACCCTATGGCGCAAGTCAAGGAATCTGCAGCCAACACGGTCGCAAAACCGTCTGAGCCTCTGATTCAAACCCTCCACCCGGCTCTGCACTCGATGTCTGCTGCGGATATGCCTTTGCGGAGGAGGATCGCCACACCACTGCCATTGTCCGACACCTGTGACACCCAAGTGTTGTAGCCATAGAGTTCCTTGAAGTCCGCGACATACACCTCTTGAAGGAGCGTAACGTCGATGTCTGCTGCCTTGAGCAGATTCTGTTGCTTCGCTAGTTTATGTCGGGCAGGTATGTTGTTGATGTTAATCGTCGCTAGACGGTATGTTTGGTCAACCAGGTCGACAACTGGGTTGTTTAGGAGGCCAGGTGTGGGCGGCAAGGGCGGCCCCACAGAGGCTGACGATACAGTCACTGTGGTTTGTCGGTGCTGGGTACAGCCGAGGGAGTATCTCTGCCCTCGGCATCCTCCTGGTGCTGTGGCTCATCCTCGACATCATCCGCCCAAGAATCAAATGCAACCATTGATAACTGTTGATTAGTGCTGTCAGTATGGCACTCGCGCGCATGTCCAGTAGCAGAAGTGGTGTTGTCAGACCGAGGCACAGAAATTGTAATCGCCGTAGCTTCGTGACGGGAAGGGTGAGTTGTGGTGGTAGAGTTCTGAGTGTCATCCGACGCCGGATGTTCGTCCGGGTCACACATCCGAAGCAGGCAATCATCGGATGGCGTATGGCGCCGTTTCTTGCGTTTTCGAGGGGACTGTTGTTTCGGACATGTTGTTCTGTGTCAGAGTGCGGGTGGCAAACGTCTGATGCGGTCTCCATTGGTAGGAAGGCAGAAGTCGGGACAATCTCCGTTTCTACTTCCATCCTCTCTTTAGGCTTGTCTCGTGGCACAATTGATGACCGTCTTGAGGCAGGTCTACCGATGACGTCGTTAAGGGGGATATGCTGTACGCCACACTGTCATCGACCATTGACTGCAATACGGTGTTTCGATCCTGGGCAGGAACAGCTGTGGCGGTTGCAGCCGCTGCATACGTAATGGGGAAAGGAGTAGGTGTCGCCGTGGATGGGACTTCACCAACCGGTATAGGAGTCAGTCGGCGTTGAATGCAGGCAGATCGGACATGTCCTTCCTGGCCACAGCCGGTGTAAGTACGCGGTTGTCCGTCGTACATGACAACGGCTCTGCAGCCGCTAATTACTAAATAGGATGGCACATGCTTCGTCAGTTCAATCTTAATTTGTCGCACTCCGTTTAAGACGGGGTACGTCTGAAACCTTTGCCATTTTTCGGTCAGGTGACTTAGCACGTTGCCGTACGGTTTGAAAGCTGTCATCACAACATCTGGCGGGACTTCGAATGGCAGCTCGAAGAGCCTCAGAGTGCGAAGGCCTAATCTAGCGTGGTCGATCGCGACAGTTCCTATGTGGCCATCAGGATGCTTAAATTTAAGTCCATGAGTGTGTCGGCACACAACATCAGTGCACGCCTTTTGATTGATCAATTTTATACATACGACACTTTGTGTTGTAGAAAAGTGGATCCCACGGATGTCTTGAGGTGCAATATGAAGCAATATGAAGTTCTTCCCGGATCAAACGTTCAATGTCAAGTGCTAGAGGTCTTGCGTAGTCCGCTTGATATGTGATCTTAATTGTGGACTTGCGGTACGAGTGCGCAATGGCACTACCGAGACACGGACGCGTGACACTCGCCACAGCGGAAGGTAAACAGTAAAAACTCGCGCGCGCGGTACGCTGACAGGGGGACACAGGCACGACGACCGTGCCCCACCGCTGCTAACAGCGTACTGACCCCTAGACCACGGGTATTTAGCCCTACAAAACTCTTTCCCATATGGAACGGTTGAAGATTTCATTTGTATTCTGAGTGCCCCCATGAAGACATTTACTACGCAAAATAGGGTAACGTCTCTTGTCCCACCGCTGCTAACAGCGTACTGACCCCTAGACCACGGGTATTTAGCCCTACAAAAATCTTTCCCATACGGAACGGTTGAAGATTTCATTTGTATTCTGAGTGCCCCCATGAAGACATTTACTACGCAAAATAGGGTAACGTCTCTTGTCCCACCGCTGCTAACAGCGTACTGACCCCTAGACCACGGGTATTTAGCCCTACAAAAATCTTTCCCATATGGAACGGTTGAAGATTTCATTTGTATTCTGAGTGCCCCCATGAAGACATTTACTACGCAAAATAGGCTAAAGTCTCTTGTCCCACCGCTGCTAACAGCGTACTGACCCCTAGACCACGGGTATTTAGCCCTACAAAAATCTTTCCCATATGGAACGGTTGAAGATTTCATTTGTATTCTGAGTGCCCCCATGAAGACATTTACTACGCAAAATAGGGTAACGTCTCTTGTCCCACCGCTGCTAACAGCGTACTGACCCCTAGACCACGGGTATTTAGCCCTACAAAAATCTTTCCCATACGGAACGGTTGAAGATTTCATTTGTATTCTGAGTGCCCCCATGAAGACATTTACTACGCAAAATAGGGTAACGTCTCTTGTCCCACCGCTGCTAACAGCGTACTGACCCCTAGACCACGGGTATTTAGCCCTACAAAAATCTTTCCCATATGGAACGGTTGAAGATTTCATTTGTATTCTGAGTGCCCCCATGAAGACATTTACTACGCAAAATAGGGTAACGTCTCTTGTCCCACCGCTGCTAACAGCGTACTGACCCCTAGACCACGGGTATTTAGCCCTACAAAAATCTTTCCCATATGGAACGGTTGAAAATTTCATTTGTATTCTGAGTGCCCCCATGAAGACATTTACTACGCAAAATAGGGTAACGTCTCTTGTCCCACCGCTGCTAACAGCGTACTGACCCCTAGACCACGGGTATTTAGCCCTACAAAAATCTTTCCCATTTGGAACGGTTGAAGATTTCATTTGTATTCTGAGTGCCCCCATGAAGACATTTACTACGCAAAATAGGGTAACGTCTCTTGTCCCACCGCTGCTAACAGCGTACTGACCCCTAGACCACGGGTATTTAGCCCTACAAAAATCTTTCCCATATGGAACGGTTGAAAATTTCATTTGTATTCTGAGTGCCCCCATGAAGACATTTACTACGCAAAATAGGGTAACGTCTCTTGTCCCACCGCTGCTAACAGCGTACTGACCCCTAGACCACGGGTATTTAGCCCTACAAAAATCTTTCCCATTTGGAACGGTTGAAGATTTCATTTGTATTCTGAGTGCCCCCATGAAGACATTTACTACGCAAAATAGGGTAACGTCTCTTGTCCCACCGCTGCTAACAGCGTACTGACCCCTAGACCACGGGTATTTAGCCCTACAAAAATCTTTCCCATATGGAACGGTTGAAGATTTCATTTGTATTCTGAGTGCCCCCATGAAGACATTTACTACGCAAAATAGGCTAAAGTCTCTTGTCCCACCGCTGCTTACAGCGTACTGACCCCTAGACCACGGGTATTTAGCCCTACAAAAATCTTTCCCATATGGAACGGTTGAAGATTTCATTTGTATTCTGAGTGCCCCCATGAAGACATTTACTACGCAAAATAGGGTAACGTCTCTTGTCCCACCGCTGCTAACAGCGTACTGACCCCTAGACCACGGGTATTTAGCCCTACAAAAATCTTTCCCATACGGAACGGTTGAAGATTTCATTTGTATTCTGAGTGCCCCCATGAAGACATTTACTACGCAAAATAGGGTAACGTCTCTTGTCCCACCGCTGCTAACAGCGTACTGACCCCTAGACTACGGGTATTTAGCCCTACAAAAATCTTTCCCATATGGAACGGTTGAAGATTTCATTTGTATTCTGAGTGCCCCCATGAAGACATTTACTACGCAAAATAGGGTAACGTCTCTTGTCCCACCGCTGCTTACAGCGTACTGACCCCTAGACCACGGGTATTTAGCCCTACAAAAATCTTTCCCATATGGAACGGTTGAAAATTTCATTTGTATTCTGAGTGCCCCCATGAAGACATTTACTACGCAAAATAGGGTAACGTCTCTTGTCCCACCGCTGCTAACAGCGTACTGACCCCTAGACCACGGGTATTTAGCCCTACAAAAATCTTTCCCATATGGAACGGTTGAAGATTTCATTTGTATTCTGAGTGCCCCCATGAAGACATTTACTACGCAAAATAGGGTAACGTCTCTTGTCCCACCGCTGCTAACAGCGTACTGACCCCTAGACCACGGGTATTTAGCCCTACAAAAATCTTTCCCATATGGAACGGTTGAAGATTTCATTTGTATTCTGAGTGCCCCCATGAAGACATTTACTACGCAAAATAGGGTAACGTCTCTTGTCCCACCGCTGCTAACAGCGTACTGACCCCTAGACCACGGGTATTTAGCCCTACAAAAATCTTTCCCATATGGAACGGTTGAAGATTTCATTTGTATTCTGAGTGCCCCCATGAAGACATTTACTACGCAAAATAGGGTAACGTCTCTTGTCCCACCGCTGCTAACAGCGTACTGACCCCTAGACCACGGGTATTTAGCCCTACAAAAATCTTTCCCATATGGAACGGTTGAAGATTTCATTTGTATTCTGAGTGCCCCCATGAAGACATTTACTACGCAAAATAGGGTAACGTCTCTTGTCCCACCGCTGCTAACAGCGTACTGACCCCTAGACCACGGGTATTTAGCCCTACAAAAATCTTTCCCATACGGAACGGTTGAAGATTTCATTTGTATTCTGAGTGCCCCCATGAAGACATTTACTACGCAAAATAGGGTAACGTCTCTTGTCCCACCGCTGCTAACAGCGTACTGACCCCTAGACCACGGGTATTTAGCCCTACAAAAATCTTTCCCATATGGAACGGTTGAAGATTTCATTTGTATTCTGAGTGCCCCCATGAAGACATTTACTACGCAAAATAGGCTAAAGTCTCTTGTCCCACCGCTGCTAACAGCGTACTGACCCCTAGACCACGGGTATTTAGCCCTACAAAAATCTTTCCCATATGGAACGGTTGAAGATTTCATTTGTATTCTGAGTGCCCCCATGAAGACATTTACTACGCAAAATAGGGTAACGTCTCTTGTCCCACCGCTGCTAACAGCGTACTGACCCCTAGACCACGGGTATTTAGCCCTACAAAAATCTTTCCCATACGGAACGGTTGAAGATTTCATTTGTATTCTGAGTGCCCCCATGAAGACATTTACTACGCAAAATAGGGTAACGTCTCTTGTCCCACCGCTGCTAACAGCGTACTGACCCCTAGACCACGGGTATTTAGCCCTACAAAAATCTTTCCCATATGGAACGGTTGAAGATTTCATTTGTATTCTGAGTGCCCCCATGAAGACATTTACTACGCAAAATAGGGTAACGTCTCTTGTCCCACCGCTGCTAACAGCGTACTGACCCCTAGACCACGGGTATTTAGCCCTACAAAAATCTTTCCCATATGGAACGGTTGAAAATTTCATTTGTATTCTGAGTGCCCCCATGAAGACATTTACTACGCAAAATAGGGTAACGTCTCTTGTCCCACCGCTGCTAACAGCGTACTGACCCCTAGACCACGGGTATTTAGCCCTACAAAAATCTTTCCCATACGGAACGGTTGAAGATTTCATTTGTATTCTGAGTGCCCCCATGAAGACATTTACTACGCAAAATAGGGTAACGTCTCTTGTCCCACCGCTGCTAACAGCGTACTGACCCCTAGACCACGGGTATTTAGCCCTACAAAAATCTTTCCCATATGGAACGGTTGAAGATTTCATTTGTATTCTGAGTGCCCCCATGAAGACATTTACTACGCAAAATAGGCTAAAGTCTCTTGTCCCACCGCTGCTTACAGCGTACTGACCCCTAGACCACGGGTATTTAGCCCTACAAAAATCTTTCCCATATGGAACGGTTGAAGATTTCATTTGTATTCTGAGTGCCCCCATGAAGACATTTACTACGCAAAATAGGGTAACGTCTCTTGTCCCACCGCTGCTAACAGCGTACTGACCCCTAGACCACGGGTATTTAGCCCTACAAAAATCTTTCCCATACGGAACGGTTGAAGATTTCATTTGTATTCTGAGTGCCCCCATGAAGACATTTACTACGCAAAATAGGGTAACGTCTCTTGTCCCACCGCTGCTAACAGCGTACTGACCCCTAGACTACGGGTATTTAGCCCTACAAAAATCTTTCCCATATGGAACGGTTGAAGATTTCATTTGTATTCTGAGTGCCCCCATGAAGACATTTACTACGCAAAATAGGGTAACGTCTCTTGTCCCACCGCTGCTTACAGCGTACTGACCCCTAGACCACGGGTATTTAGCCCTACAAAAATCTTTCCCATATGGAACGGTTGAAAATTTCATTTGTATTCTGAGTGCCCCCATGAAGACATTTACTACGCAAAATAGGGTAACGTCTCTTGTCCCACCGCTGCTAACAGCGTACTGACCCCTAGACCACGGGTATTTAGCCCTACAAAAATCTTTCCCATATGGAACGGTTGAAGATTTCATTTGTATTCTGAGTGCCCCCATGAAGACATTTACTACGCAAAATAGGGTAACGTCTCTTGTCCCACCGCTGCTAACAGCGTACTGACCCCTAGACCACGGGTATTTAGCCCTACAAAAATCTTTCCCATATGGAACGGTTGAAGATTTCATTTGTATTCTGAGTGCCCCCATGAAGACATTTACTACGCAAAATAGGGTAACGTCTCTTGTCCCACCGCTGCTAACAGCGTACTGACCCCTAGACCACGGGTATTTAGCCCTACAAAAATCTTTCCCATATGGAACGGTTGAAGATTTCATTTGTATTCTGAGTGCCCCCATGAAGACATTTACTACGCAAAATAGGGTAACGTCTCTTGTCCCACCGCTGCTAACAGCGTACTGACCCCTAGACCACGGGTATTTAGCCCTACAAAAATCTTTCCCATATGGAACGGTTGAAGATTTCATTTGTATTCTGAGTGCCCCCATGAAGACATTTACTAAGCAAAATAGGGTAACGTCTCTAAAATTGGTGTTATTTCATTCATAATAGGCTAAGGAAGAGAATGCTAATGATCGTACATTTGACCACTTTCTTTTGCTTTTTGGTAACCACACCAATCTCCTCATTTAGGGTAAAGACCGTGAAACAGGATGGTCATCTGTGGACAACTTATGAAAGTAGGTGGCCCATACAGCTTTTCTCATTGCTGTAACATCATTCAGATGTGCAGTTCGTCTAATGGCCAGTCCATAATAACTCTGAAGAAAGTCTTTCAGTTTCCGTCAATCTGCCTCGGCCAGACAGAGATTTTCCTTCAGATAGCAATTTTCCTCTCCTTTCTATTCATGGCTTCCTCAATATAGCACCCATCCTCTTTTGCACTTGTCCACAACAATCCAGTTTTGTTACCAGGGTATCACCATAAACATTGAACTCATTAATTTTATTGAAAGCTTTGGAGTCCCCATCGCATAGGTAGTTCGTATATTTAAAGTTATAAACTGGCACCGACCTCTGAAATACCAGGTGATCAAAAAGTCAGTATAAATTTTAAAACTGAATAAATCACGGAATAATGTAGATAGAGAGATACAAATTGACACACATGCTTGAAATGACATGGGGTTTTCTTCTTCTTCTTCTTCTTCTTCTTCGCGGATGGATCACTTAGGACCACGCGTAATCAACATTTGTTGGCCTTCCTTTTCGCCCAGTATTCCATCATAAACAACGAATGGGCTAGCTTTCGTTGCGTAGACCATGTATGTCGGTTAGTTTTTCTCTCTTGTTCCTCAAAACCCCGTGTGTTTGTGATTTTTCTGATTTCATTTCTATCATGTAGATTTGGAGACCCTAATTCTCTCAGGTCTTTTTCCGTCTGTTTGTACCAGTTCGGTCTTGCAGTTCTGTTCTTTAAAAATGTATGGATTTTGTGCGTTAACCTGTTTGAGTCCATTCTTTCTAAATGCCCCATGAATTGGATTCTTCTCATGCGCATTGTGTCTGTTATTTTGGAGATATTTTTATATATTTCTGCATTGGGTTTTGGATAATGTACCACATCTTTAGTTCTTGGTCCTAGGATTTTCTTCATTATCTTACGTTCTTTCACTTCTAATTCCTCTTTTAGTGTTCTGTGTTGAAGGTTTAGTGTCTCAGATGCGTAGAGAGCTTCGGGTCTAATTACTGTTGTGTAGTGTCGTATTTTGCAGTTCCACGAGAGACTCTTTTTGTTGTAAATGTTTTTTGTTAACTGAAACGCCGTCTCCATTTTCTGGACTCTTGATCTGACAGATTTCTTTTCATTACAATTTTCTGCAATCCATTCACCTAAATATTTAAATTCTTTTACTCGAGAGATGTAGTTATTACCAATTTTGAGATCAGAAGGTGCATCTTTGACGTCAGTCATAAATTTTGTTTTTTCAAATGAAATTTGTAATCCTATTTTAGCTGCCTGTTCTTGTAATAATTCTAGCTGTTTCTCTGCATCAATAATGTCTTGTGCGATCAGTGCCATGTCATCAGAAAATGCTAAACAGTGTAATTCTATGCCCTTATGTCTTGGTCCCAGTCTGTGAGCTGGTGCACCTGCTTTTTTCTATTCTCTAACAACTTTTTCAAGAGCACAATTGAAGAGCACTGGGGACAGTACATCCCCTTGTCGTACTCCTGTGTCTATTTCAAATTCTGTGCTCAATTCTCCCATAAATTTTACTTTGGATTTGGTCTCCGTGAGTGTTTCTTTTATGATGTTTGTTGTCTTTTGATCTAGTCCAAATTCTGCTAATACTTCAAAAAGGGATTCTCGGTCTATACTGTCATATGCTTTTTTAAAGTCGGCAAACGTGATGACATAACTTTTGTTTAAAGTACTATGTAAATATTTCACTGAGTTTTTCAATTTAAGGATTTGTTCTACGCAAGATCGACCTTTTCTGAACCCACCTTGGTATTCGCCTAGTTTTGAGTCCAGCTGAGGTTCTGCGCGGTTTAGTAGGGCTCTAGACAGAATTTTGTATGTTATTGACAATAAAGAGATTCCACCATAGTTGTTGGGGTCTGTTTTACTTCCTTTATTATACAGAGGATGTATGATTGCAGTCTTCCAATCTGTGGGGATTTTTTCAGTTTTCCAGATTTCATGTATAATTTCTTTGAGTTTTGCAATAAGATTTCTTCGTGCATTTTTCCATAATTCTGCGATGATTTGGTCTTCTCCTGATGCTTTGTTATTTTTCAGTGACTGAATTATCTCTTTAATCTCTTGTAAACTTGGTGGCTTTGAGTCTGGGTTTCGATGTGTACGATGGAACTCAAATTTTTCTGCAGGATTTTCACAATTCAGTAATTTAGAAAAGTATTTTGCAAGAATTTCACAGTTTTCGGTGTTGGTATGAGCAATTTCCCCATGGTCATTTTTGAACTGGAGTGATGGAGGAGAGTACATGGGGTTTTATTAGAATCAAAAAAATACAAAAGTTCAAAAAATGTCCCTCAGGTGGCGCTTCATCTGATCAGAATATCAATAATTAGCATAACAAAGTAAGACAAAGGAAAGATGATGTTCTTTACGGGAAATGCTCAATATGTCCACCACCATTCCTCAACAATAGCTGTAGTCGAGGAATAATGTTGTGAACAGCACTGTAAAGCATGTCCGGAGTTATGGTGAGGCATTGGCGCCGGATGTTACCTTTCAGCATCCCTAGAGATGTCGGTCGATCACTATACACTTGCGGCTTCAGGTAACCCCAAAGCCAATAATCACACGGACTGAGGTCTGGGGACCTGGGAGGCCAAGCATGACGAAAGTGGCGGCTGAGCACACGATCATCACCAAACGAGGCACGCAAGAGGTCTTTCACGCGTCTAGCAATATTTTTTTTTTTTTTGTTCTAATGCACCTCATGTCATTCAAAGCATGTGTGTCAATTTTTAACTCTCTATCTACATTATTCCGTGGTTTATTAAGTTTTCAAATTTATACTGACCTTTTGATCTACCGGTATTTTTATAGCTCCATCACACTGCATACCTCCACTGTAACCATCATAATTCTTAGAACACAGATGTTCAATATGTCCTTCAGTGTTACCACGGCAGGTATGGCAGTACTTAGATAAGCACTCAACATTAACAGGTTTTCCATTCTCCAGCGAAGTAGCACTTACACCATTCAAGGACCGATGCCCTCGACGTTGCCATGTCCCATCAAGTGCAACAGCAATGTCCCTGGTTCCACTAATATCTACAATTTCATCTACTGCATGTTTCATAGATGCTTTAGATACAACCGTCAAGGCACCTAAAATTATTTTTAATGTACTTGCTGAACCTACTGGGAGGAGGAGGAAGGTCCATCAAACCACAAAACGTTCGAGCAGCCTTTTTTCTTCCTTTTCCTGTTGCACGCATTGCATACACTAACTTCAAATTCACATCATATCAATTGTGCACAATGTTATCAGTCATTTTCGAGGTTGATTTATTGCAGGATCTACACAGGACAACTAATTTTGACTCTAAACCCTTCCTGTTACTTTGTTGATCAGTAGTTTCCAGACAGCCTACACCATCACATTGTTTACAGTTCACCACTTCCTTTATCAAAGAAGATAAGATGCCCACATGAACAACAAAAACTCCACTACAGACAGTATCATTGTTAACACAAAAATTTGAATCACCAGGAGGCGTGCCCTGTGGGAGTTTCTTCCGTGAAGAAGTGATACATACGTTACTTTCAACAGTGTGGGTTGCTTTGTTTGTGAACTATTTACCACGGAATTTCCTTTTATTGAATTTATTGATGCCTGACATATTTCGTATTTATTGCACACTAGAGGATATGTACTTCTACAAATATATGTAGCACTTGGGCAACAAACATTCAGTACAACGTGAACAAACTGCTTCAGCGAAACAAAAGTAAATACTAGCAAAGATAATCGTTTACAGACACTAGAAATCTGCACTGCTACCAACATATACAATATATCATACGTATAATCGCTGGAAACAGAAAGCTCACAGTTTTTTTCGAAATAATACTGGTTTCTGTGACAGAAATAAAGGGGACATGGCGTCATACGTGATCGAAAATTTTATATTATATATATATATATATATATATATATATATATATATATATAATCATTTGAATCACTATAATGTATATATATGTGTAATCAGAAAAGACTATAGAATTTAATAAAGTCATAAAAACTTCGATTTTTCCACGATTTATAAGTACTCTGTATCCTTAACTTGGTAACACATGGTGGTCGACTGCTGCAGAGCCGCACGTTCGAAAATGTCCGCTAAACGGTGTGCTCCAAAACATTTGTACGAGAAGTGTTCAACATATTTTTCCTGAAATCACGTTGGTTTTATTCAGGATTCCAATACACCATATTATTGCACATTCTTTTGGCTCCAAAACCCTATTTTGTAACACAATCTCCGTACAATGTGACGGCCTTATGTCATTTTACTGGGAGGGTATGTATGCGCGCATGGTACCACGTGATACCACTCTACTGATCCTCTTCGGAGCCAACGTCTTTCTGCATCAATAACCTCTCCATCATCCACATAATGCTTCCAGCAGAGTGCATCCTTCCTTAGAGAGCCACGTCAGTACAAGAATACTAAATTTAGAGGTGTTGGGGTTGTTTGGGGAAGTAGACCAGACAGCGAGGTCATCGGTCTCATCGGATTAGGGAGGGACGGGGACGGAAGTCGGCCGTGCCCTTTCAAACGAACCATCCCGGCATTTGCCTGGAGCGATTTAGGGAAATCACGGAAAACCTAAATCTGGATGGCCGGACGCGGGATTGAACCGTCGTCCTCCCGAATGCGAGTCCAGTGTTTTAGAGGTGCATTTCTTCTGTGACCTAAAGTGCTTGGTTTAGCTAAACTGTGTTCTAATACTGTTCTTCCCAAGTTCGTAAATTCCGTAACTACTATTTGAAGTTAGTTTTTGATTGATTCAGAGCTCTTAAGGCAGCACCTCAGTTTTGACACTGGCCATTACCCAGGTAACTTGTTAGACATTGGGGCTTGTATTTACGACCGTCCTGTCACTTTGTGGGTTTAGAGTTAATGTTGAAAGTCACCAAGTCCAGAAGTCATAGACTTACATAAGTTGCCTACTAATGTTTAGTGTACTGATTGATCTAATATTATGGACGACAGTAGTGTCCAGGAAAAATGATGGAAAGAATTTTATAATTGTATTTTAAGAAATGTCTTTTGAAGTTTTTACTCCCTTGAATACTGTGAATTGTTTTACATTTATCGGGTAGCCGAGATGTTTTAGAAGATAAGTGGAGCTTCTTACGATAGTGACTTGCTGAGCTATAAACTTAAATTATTTAGTAGAGGGGCTCATTAAATTTTGAACTTGTCCAATGTGATTAAGTGCTTCTCCTATTGCATATGATACTAATTGTGAGAACCTTGTTGTAAATTTCTTACCATACTCTGAAGGGTAATTTCCAGTGGTACCGGATTGCTATAGCTAGAGTCGTAGCGGGCCCGGACCTAATATAACAGCCACAGGTCCAGATTTGTATGATAGCAATTGTAACTGTTGTTCGATGAATTCTAATATTTTATTTTTCAGATGACCAATTTCCTCATGTAATCCGCACTATGGCCAGTGCAGAAATTAAGCTTTGACGTTTGTATGCTGTGAAGACACTCTGCCTAAGTAGCTTCCAGCACAATTTCTTGAAATACGTTATTGGTATAAATTCTGTGCTTATTTCTTTGGCAGTTAGGACTGGGTTCGTAAAATCAGTTCATTAAATAACTGATGTTGTAATTGTTAACTTTCGGCTAATTTGTTGAGCAGCTGAACTTCCTTTAAAAATATTTTATTAACCAGTTGTATGTTTTTAGCTAATAAATATCTGAGTTTGTCTTTCTGCATGTTATCCAGTCAGATCTCATTCCACAAAATCCAGCGGAACACATCTCAATAACGTAATTAGAGAGACAATACTGTTTATTTGGAAAAAAAGAATTACAAATCACAATTCATGCAATATGCTAATTTCTGCGGTGTATAAACCGTTTTTTGGACCAGGTAATCTCCTAGAGCCGAAATCTCTCTTTGCAGAGTGAAAATAAATAATAAGTTTTTATATTTTTATGTTATACGATCATGAGCTAGGTCCCAAAACTAATTATAAGTATAAAATTAGGCATAAGATCCATTATCCTACATATTATTTATTTTCATTTTTCTTTTTAAAATTATCACTATTTCCTTTTGAAATAGAAAATGTTTCTATTCACCCCATTTTGCAGTACATTCCCAGATGTGACTTGTCGATCTCTCCTAGTTATGGCATTGATCATCTATGTAGCTTATTGCAGTGAGGCGTAGATAATTTTATACAGTATGTTGTTTACTCGTTACGTTCCTGCTGATACCCCACCTTCTCCTAAGTCGAACATGTATGTTCTGGGTCTCAGCATGAGACGCCAACACTGCCCTTCGGGTAGGTGCAGGGAGTAGTTACAATGTTTTAATTATTACTTTGAAAAAACAAAGTTACATGATAAATTTTCTGTTCATTTACAGGGACAAGTCTGCAGCTCTTGTACGCGTTGAAATCCCAACCGCACAGTGCTGTAGCACCCCATTATCACACCCGAAACAAAATGGCACAGCTAACTGATGAAACGGCGTGTCATATACTAATACGTGCTTTTGAAACGGAACCGCGCTGCAACAATCTATGCTGTGTTGGTGAACGTATACGGCTACAATGCACGAACCATAAGTGTGACGGAATGGGGATGTCTTGAAAGAGTTTGAAAAACTTTTCCGGCAGTATAACAAATGTATGATGACCATTACTTGTATTTTTTGTTTAATATGTTGAATGAGCTGTGGATCCAAGTCTGTTATATAAAAAGAAATTCAAGTAGTAATACAATGGCCGAGTGTAAACCTTTTTTATCTTATTAATAAATATTTTATTTAATTGTGAACTCAAGAAATATGATACTAGAACCTCCACTCCACAGATATCTTTTCGTGCCACCATAGAAAGTTAAATATTAATTTCTGACTGGTAGCTCCTTTTCTCAAAGTTTGTAACTTAGGATACTCTACCATCTGCATAGTTTTGACTGTAAAGGTATGGGACTCATTGTATATTCTTGTCGCTTGATTGGTGGTGGTTGTGTAACTAATAAATGTAGCTGAGTATTTCTGACAAATGCTCAAAAGTATGAATAAATATATAAATTAAATTCTGTTTAGTAGTTGTGTTGGGTCTAATGGAAATTTTAATTAATAGATGAAACAATGTAGATGAGTTGAGACTTTGCACGCCGTTCTTTAGCCTTTCTTATGTCATGAATAAATCCTGTCGTTTCTTTAATACACAGGGAAACTTAATTGCAAAGAATTTTCCTACAAACAGAGCATTTTTATTTGAACTTTCCTTCTAATTAATGCTTCATGCCCTTCGTCTTAAGTCTCGTACAGCCTGGAGCTATACATGTATCAACCTTATTTCGTTATTTACCCGGTCCCGCTATTTCCATTTTGTGTACTCCTAGCGTTTACATGTATCACACGAACTTAATTCCAGCTACCTGCATTATTTTGCTGTCATTTACTTTTAAGAGCCACGTTCCACTTGCATACGCTATGAGGTAAACGTGGATGGAATTAAATAACGCTTCCCTGAGTAATTTGAACTTCTCCCGGCGTAGGAACCCTTAATAAGGTTTTCAAGAATGCAGCTGTGTATTTGCATGGCACACAACCTATGTTTCGGCAAACAATTCTGCCGCTACTCTCAAGGAAAACTGCAAATAGTTCCGTCCGGGTAGTGAGATTTATAGCGTGAAGTGGCGTAATGTTTCCTACGCGTCCCGTATCTGAACTCACTGAAAGTCGCAGAAATAAACGCAAACATGAATAAGGTTGCGCTTGTCATTCAGATATCTGACGTTTCTCAAAAACAGTCAAATATCCTCTAAAACATAGGAAATCCTAATAAAAAGGGCAGACTTAAGGTGATAGGCTAACATCCATCTCTATTCAAGAGGTTACGCGCTGGTGTATCTCTATTCTTCTGTCAAAACTTGCGAAGCTAGAACTCCACTACTGAAATAAACCTTGCAGTGACCAGCAGAGATAGAGTAATTTGAAACCATGGTCTTATTCGATTGTGGTGGGCGGATGTACAGATTACATTCTTCAGGACAATCTTGAACGTTTCCGAACTGAGAGCAATTACTGGGAAAAAACAGAGAAGTCGTTAGGAATACTTTGCTCCCTTCTGGAAAACACTGCTGGTTCTGTTTCAGTGAGTGTGTATTTTTATTCAGCTGCGTGAGTATTTTACAATAGAACCTTTACAAGTTTGTTGCCATCTATGCTACAAGAGAAGTCGCTCATAAACGTTTCTCGGGTTTGCAGTGTATATCCATTTATGGTGTATATTGATATACACTACTGGCCACTAAAATTCCTAAACTAAGAAGAAATGCAGATGATAAACGGGTTTTCATTGGACAGATATATTATACTAGAACTGACATGTGATTACATTTTCACGCAGTTTGGGTCCATAGACCCTGAGAAATCAGGACCCAGAACAACCAACTCCGGCCGTAATAACGGCCTTGATACGCCTAGGCATTGAGTCAAACAGAGCTTGAATGACGTTTACAGGTACAGCTGCCTATGCAGCTTCAACACTATACCACAGTTCATCAAGAGTAGTGATTGGCGTATTGTGACGCGCCAGTTGCTCGGCCACCATTGACCAGACGTTTTCAATTGGTGAGAGATCTGGAGAATGTGCTGGCCAGGGCAGCAGTCGAACATTCTCTCTATCCAGAAAGGCCCCTTACAGGACCTGCAACATGCGGTCGTGCATTATCCTGCTGAAATGTAGGGTTTCGCAGGGATTGAATGAAGGGTAGAGCCATGGGTCGTAACACATCTGAAATGTAACGTCCACTGTTCAAAGTGGTGACCGACACGTGTAACGAATGGCACCCCAACCATCACGCCGGGTGATACTCCAGTATGGCGATGATGAATACATGCTTAAAATGTGCTTTCACCACGATGTCGCCAGACACGGATGCGACCATCATGATGCTGTAAACAGAACCTGGATTCATCCGAAAAAATGACGTTATACCATTCGTGCACCCAGGTTCGTTGTTGAGTACACCATCGCAGGCGCTCCTGTCTGTGATGCAGCGTCAAGGGTAACCACAGCCATGATCTCCGAGCTGCTAGTCCATGCTGCTGCAAACGTCGTCGAATTGTTCGTGCACATGGTTGTGTTCTTGCGAACGTCCCCATCTGTTGCCTGAGGGATCGAGACGTGGCTGCACGATCCCTTACAGCCATGCGGATAAGATGCCTGTCATCTCGACTGCTAGTGATACGAGGCCGTTGGGATCCACCACGGCGTTCCCTATTACGCTCCTGAAGCCACCGATTCCATACTCTTCTAACAGTCATTGGATCTCGACTAACGCGAGCAGCACTGTTGCGATACGATAAACCGCAATCGCGATAGGCTACAATTCGACCTTTATCAAAGTCGGAAACGTGATGGTACGCATGTCTCCTCCTTACACGAAGCATCACAAGAACGTTTCACCAGGCAACGCCGGTCAACTGCTTTTTGTGTATGAGAAATCGATTGGAAACTTTCCTCATGCCAGCACGTTGTAGGTGTCGCCACCGGCGCCAACCTTGTGTGAATGCTCTGAAGAGCTAATCATTTGCATATCACAACATCTTCTTCCTATCGGTTAAATTTCGCGTCTGTAGCACGTCACCTTCGTGGTGTAGCAATTTTAATGACCAGCAGTGTAGTTGAGGCTAACCAGCCATTGACCTTCTACTTCTGTGCGGATGCACACGCATTGCCCGAACTCTTATGGGACTCGGTAAGATTGTCTGCTGCGAGTAATGAGTGTAATGTGCAGGGGCACGACATATGTAGCGTGTGGACATTCAGTTGGGAATGTGGGTCTCACGGGGAGCGTGCAAGGGATAAACCCCTGCAGTCGCACTATCTTCTCTGTCCTTGGTGGCTGAGAGGGATAGAGCGTCTGTCATGTAAGCAGGAGATTCCGGGTTCGAGTCCCGGTCGGCGCACATATTTTCAACTTTCCCCATCGATGTATATCAACGCCTGTCGGCAGCATAGGGTCTCGATTTAATTATCATTTCATTTATGGTGTAGGTTTGCATCTTAAAGTGGTTTAAGAAGTCGATCTCCAGATGGTACTGGATGATATTCACCGCATATCTTTTCTTATTTGACTACGCTGCTCGCTCTTGAAACGCACATGCTATCGGCTACATTCCGCAATGGATGGCCTCTTTTTAGCCCGCTACTGCGGCAACACGCAATGTCCCCTGCAATGGTACCTAACGGTTACATTTGCTGAGCAGACAGTTCCGCTTGGGACGCGACAGCGATCGGACGTGTCGGTACTTGCCCGCATCTCGTGGTCGTGCGGTAGCGTTCTCGCTTCCCACGCCCGGGTTCCCGGGTTCGATTCCCGGCGGGGTAAGGGATTTTCTCTGCCTCGTGATGGCTGGGTGTTGTGTGCTGTCCTTAGGTTAGTTAGGATTAAGTAGTTCTAAGTTCTAGGGGACTTATGACCACAGCAGTTGAGTCCCATAGTGCTCAGAGCCATTTTGAACCATTTTTTTTTTTTTTCGTGTCGGTACTTCCGCGTAGTCGTAGCGCCGCAAGCCGTGTTTATAATAATTCTTGGATTGTGACCTCTGGTATTCTCAGTGCTTCTTCACTACCGTCGTACACACGCTTCTTAATTCACTCACAGCGGTCCCGACCGCTCATATAGTGCAGTTATGGCTCCCAGTGTACCTCGTAAGAATACCCTGTGTTTTGCATTTGAGAAATCTTCCAGGAATGTGCAACCGAGTTCTCTAGAAATCCATGACTGGATAGTAGATATTATTGGCATCACATCCGACAGGTCCACACAGCATATTATGACATGGCGGAATACTGTTTCTGTGTGAAGTTTTCAGACCAGATACAACTGGAGAAAATTTTGGTGAATTCTGGTGGGAAAGCAGAGTTCCGACATCGTGATCAGTCGGTGAGTACAGTTTCAATAACTAACGCTGACATTGAGTATAAACAAGTGCGAGTGTTCAATTTGCCACCTGAGATTGAGAATTGTTTTCTTGGAGATGTCCTCGCCAAATACGGTGACATCCGACAGATTAGAAACGAAAAATGGTGGAGCCGTCACAGACTCCAATGTTATAGTGGGGTTCGCTTAGTTGACATGGTCGTTAAAGTCAATATCCCATCCTATGTAATGGTTTGTGGTTATAAGGCTCATGTCATTTACGAGGGACAAGCAGGCACTTGTTTTATCTGTAACACGAGTGGCCATTTACGAGAGGATTGCCCACGGCGCGTTGTCGTACTTCGAAACAATCTGCAACAACAACAGAGATTAACATTGGCTGATGTCCTAACTCAAAATCAGACGCCTTCTGTGACTGACCCCCAAGCGAGTGCATCTGTGACAACGATCTCGGTAACGGCTCCTTCCCACCCTTGCCTCAAAAACCCGTGGCCAGTCACCCCTTAGCCACCGGTGTTGCATTATCTGTCGGTAACAAAAGACGACGTACTAGTGACGGCGACCAGGTAGTAAAAAATAAAACCGATGACGAGGAGCCACGGGCCTCCACACGGGACACGCATGTGTCGGATGGCTCAGTTACGACACGCCAAATTCCCATTCAACCGCCCGACGCAGAAACTGTCAATACGAGGGCAGTCGAGTGTTTACAGCAGTCCGTTCCGATGCCGCTTGTCGAGTCGCCACAGGTGGCCAACACACAAGAGGCGGCAGTCAGTCAACTGCAACTCGTAAACACGGCGGATGAAGCACGCGGTGTAGAGCATAACATAAACAGCCGCCACCTCGAAACTGCTTCCAAACAACACGAGGACCCGGACAGCTGTATACAAACAGCCAGTGCGGCTCCAAACAAACACAGTGAGCCTACTGAAGCCGCGTCTTCGGACTTGCCGTCACCCGTCCTGAAGCAAGGACTTTCACATACTGCTTACAGCCATGACTCGCCGACTCCGCCGTCTTCTATGACACTTCGGACGACTGTGCGACGACAAAATAACGTTAAACCAAAGGACTCCGTGGCTGGATGTAACTCAAAAAGTAAAGTCAGCGCAAAAACTGGTACAAAACCTGCGGATGTAGGTTCGAATCCCGACAATGAGATGGACTGGGCTTCCTACGCTTCCCATCACCCACAAGTCTCGGACGACCATGAGTCAAGCTTATAAGTTTTTGTCCCTGAACATTAATAGAGTTAGGACAGATTTAAAATTAGCAATGCTGCGGCAGTTTATCTATGAGCCCGAAGCTAATATAGTTCTGTTACAGGAAGTGTCTATCTTAAGTTTTCATGTATCAGGATTTGCAACAATCGTAAACACCGTGGCGGACGGGGGTACAGGTACGGCCATTCTATCACGAGACGGAATCCCAGTGAGCAATATCTAAATGTTGGACTCCGGTAGAGGCATAGCTTGCCAAATTTTTGACGTCACCCTCGTCACTATCTATGCTCCATCTGGAACGACCCTAAAATCAGAAAGAGCTAACTTCTTTAAACAAGACATCATATACTTGTTACGCCGCAGCCCAACCCAGTTGATAATTAGTGGTGCTTTCAACTGTGTGATCCACAGGAAAGACCAATCACCAAACTTTAATTACTGTAGGGAACTACATGATCTGGTGCGTCACCTGCAGCTGAAGGATGCGTGGGAACTAAAATTTACTACCCTGGTAAAGTACACGTAGCTGACCACCACCGCATGTAGCCGTCTAGACTGTTTGTACATCTCTGAGAACATTTGCCAACATATTCTGGACGCCGATGTCATTCCGGCTAGTTTCTCCGACCACTGCGCCCTCTGTGTCACGATAAATCTGGCCAAACAGCACACTAAATGGCATAGGATTCCGTGGAGCCTAAATGTTTCTATTCTCGCCGATGGCTTGCTACAAGATGTCACCTCCACGACATGGGCGGATTGTCTCAAGCAATGCTGCAGATATCCGAGCAAGATAGCCTGGTGGAATGCTGTGGTCAAACGGAAAATGCGATTATCCTTAACAAACTACAGTTGGCAACGGGCGCAAGATGTCAAACGCACGATTGATTTTTACCAGACAGTTCTGAGAGAGTTGTATGCGACTACGTCACCAACCAACACGCAGCTGACGACCATCAAACAAATAAAGGCGAAGCTTATAGGCATAAAGCGAATGCAGCTTGAAGGACTGAAGACCAGATCTGAAGCAAAATCGCTTCAAGAGGACGAACTTGCATCGCTGTATCACCTCATAAAACATCGTGCCCATCGCAAGCGAGCTTTTATCGGGGAGCTGGACACAGATGATGGACTCCGTTTGACCCGACAGAGTGATATTCTTACTGCAGTTTACCGGTACTTCACGGATCTGCACTCGCAATGCGATACATATGGTGATGACGGCGGCGATATCGTGCGTGCTCTGCCCACCGTAGTCACGCCTGCGGACAACTCGGCGGTCGTACACGATTTTGCTCCAGACGAAGTCCTTGAACTGATTTCTGGCTTGCCATCGAATGAATCCCCTGGCCCTGATGGTTTGCCACGGGAATTTTTTGTGCGTTTCTGGCCCATAATCGGACACGCATTTACAGATGTTCTCAATGAAGTGACGCGAGGGAGTGCCGGCCGAAATGAAGGAAGGCCGAATTGTATTGATACCAAAAAGCAAACACCGAAAAACCTTAGATAACTTCCCACCTATTACTTTACTCAATTTTGATTACAAAACCTTTTCCAGAGCACTCAACAGCAGATTGTCTCCGTTAATGAAGCAAGTGATTCAGAACCATCAATCATGCTTCCCTGGTCACACTATTTTGATGCCCCTTTCGGAATATAGAGATGTAATAGCCATAGCGTCAGTCACTAACGTGAATCAAGCATTACTGTTTATCGACTTTTGCAAGGGTTTTGATCGCGTCCGCCACGAGTACCTCCTACAGCTACTGCAGCGTTGTGGGTTTGATCAACGGGTTATTAATGTCGTGCAACATTTCGTCACGGGCATTACAACCAGAATCAGCGTAAATGGACAGCTTACTCAACCCATCGAGGTCCAAAGAGGAGTGCCGCAGGGGAGACCTCTCTCCATGATGTTATTTATTTTATCGCTCGAGCTGCTCTTACGCTCTATTCATGACAAACTTGCAGGCTTTTCGATCGCCGGGACGTCCTTCATGGTTCGTGTTTACGCCCACGACGTCGGAGTGTTATTGCGCAACGACGAAGACGTATCAACACTCAAGACCGCGGTAGACGAGTACTGTCGTGCTTCCGGTGCTAAAATCAACCCCGGTAAATGCACCTTTGTCAACATTCGAGGATTCGACGCAGTTAATATATCTTGGGCAAAGCGTGTCGAAGCCCACACCACTCTGGGGATGATTATCGACAAATGCCCGCTAAAAATGAATGCAAAAAATTGGAAGCAGGTCACCAATAAAATGCAAGGTGCCATCTATGAAAACAATTGGCGGTCCGTTGACATTCTCCAACGCATACGACTCCTCAGCAGTTATATATTCAGTAAAGCGTGCTATATGGCCCAACTATTTCCAGTCCCCAAGATGCAGGCCAAACACGTGATGAAACTCTCTAATAGATTTATCTGGCAAGGGCATCTGTCCGAAGTGAAATACACCACACTGACGTCTTCCAGACAGGCCGACGGACTCAACTTGCCTGACATTAACCGAAAGTGTACTGCGTTATATATTAAACGAATCACCCATTTGTTCGACAAGGAGCCTCTGAGCGTAACCAGTTGGCTCTTCCGAACCTTACAACCAACCGATATGCACCCACCCATTGATGTAGGTAAAATACATTACAAACTACGACATGTCAAGCAGTTTTTTCTTGAAGTAAGCTCTATTGATGGACATTATTTCAAGCAGGATTTACCGGCGACGCACCTGTTATTAAAAAGATGGACATCTCCAATAGTCCGGAACCCCATTGAACTTAAATACCCGAGTGTTCACTGGAAGGCAGTTTGGGACAACATAAGTTTAACTGACCACACTGCTGAAGTGGCGTCCACATGGTATAAAGTGGTAAACGATGTTATACCCACTAATGAAAGGTTGCATAGAATCGGCTTATGTGACGGTGATTAATGCGTCCGCTGTGGTCTGGTAGACACCTTACGCCATCGCTTCACTTGTGGCGGTCATCTCAGTAACTGGTGATGGGTGCAGCTGAGGCTGGGCCTGATTACCCGCAGCAGCCCAGCCAGCCACTGCACCGACATCCTGCTCTGGCCGGACACGAAACATTTTCCCACTACCAAGAACAACACCGTGATGTGGCTGTTAGGACAGCTTGTGACATATCATCTTCCACAATAGTGAAGATAATCTCATTAGTTTCGAGGGTAACATGAGAACGGCACGTTGGAAGATGAAACGTTACCCAAATTTCAGGAAGATGTTTGGTAACATGTTAGACATAATTTTTGAAAAACAAGACGTAGGGTAATTTTCGATGCCGGTAAGGACGCAAATCACATGCAAGGCTATGTAGCGAACAAAATGCACAACGAATAAAGGGTACACCTGTTCCTAGGACTGCTTCCGACTTCTCAGTGGTGTTATTAACTTCATTATGACGTTTTCATTAATTTATGTTTCCTGTCCATCTGTTATCCGTTTGTATGCTCCAAATGACTTTGAGTTTGGACGGTTATGAATCAAATGACAGAACTGCCATTCTAGTTAAGACCGTCAATTATATATATGTTTGCGTTTTGGTTCTATGTCTCTGTCTGGACTGAAGAGGCTATTGTCAGTTTACTATTTTTGTTCTATTTTGTAAGCTTACAAATGGCACTGTATTGAAATGTGTTCTCCAGTCTATTGTAGGATACAATTCGTGTTGAAGCAGTTCCAGCACTTCATTATTTTGTTTTTGTGCTTATGTACATTTATGGTTGTTTTAATAAAGGAAAAAAAAGCAGTTGCTCTTCCTAACAGCATCCCATACGAGCAAACCACCTGAGTCTTAACCTGCAGTTATTCGCACTGTAGGTACTTGAGCTATGCACGGCTCTGTAAAAAAAATTTAGAAAAGCTCGATTTAGTTACAGGGTTGAGCCGCGCACGTCTGCTTTCATGCCCCGCAGCTAACTCCCTGCAAATAATAATCTGTTGCTGTGATACTGCACTCAGATAGTCTCTTTATTGACTGGGATTGCGAAATAGTAAAATGAACACAAATATAAAATAAAGGTAAACGAATAATAAAAAGGATTATATTCGAACGTCTGTAATTGCTACAGACGACAGAGAATCATGGTGGATAATGTTTATTCAGAAAGGACATCTCAAATAAACTGGAAGTGGTCCTACGATATTCGCTTATAACACAGACGGAAAATACCCTTATAAAATGAAGTAAAGTTACGTTGAGAGTGTTACGAGAACTGTAGCAAAAGTCCGCAAACTAAATAATCATCAAAGATGTGTTGGGGTAGCAGCAGAGCTCCAAGCGCTAATAGAAAGCACTGATGCTCAAATCGTTATAGAGACTTAAAGCTGGCTAAAGCCGGAAATAAGTTCACCCGAAATTTTTCTGAAGGACCAAAGGGTGTTCAGAAAGAAGAGGCTAAACACAGTTGGCGGTGCCGTGTTTGTTGATGTTAGAAGTAGTTTACCTTTTAGCGAAATTGAAGAAAATAGTTCCTCTGAGTTAGTATGGGTAGATATCATTCTTGCTAATCGGTATAAAATAGTGACTGGATCTTGTTACCGACCTTCAACCCCCAATTCATTTGATACAATTACTGAAAGATTCAAAGAAAACTTGAGTCCAGTTGTAAGGGATCCGTGATACCACGAACATAGATATTAGCACAGTCTAACATAACAGTCGCGACACTTCGCCTCGATTTTGTTGCCTACAGCGCCAGCAGCGCCCCAAGCGGCTGGTAGGTTGAACTGTGAGTTCGGCGCGATCGTGAAAGCGAATAGTGATTGATTATTTTGATTTATACAATGGTTTTTACCATCGGGAGCGTTTGTAGCGCAATAAATTGCAGCAACAACAGGAAGAAGACACCACAGGTGTCTCTTTTTAGGTTTCCTAAGGATCCTGAGAGGTATATACCATCATGTTATTAAACTGTATCGTCAGGATTCACTTGCAAACTATATGTGTATAAATGATGAATGTATCGTTTTAGAAGCAGAAAATGGCTTGTTAATAGCAGACGAGAAGACCTTATGTAGAAAGACCCAGTTTACCTGTATAATAATATTAGGTTTTGTCCGCTACATTTCGAAGAAAACCAGTTCATGAACGCAGACAATAACAAACTCGTGTGGAATGCAGTACCCACACTGTTTGACATACTAAATAAGCCACCGCAACTGACGATGAAGTGGAAACTGCCACAAAGATTCGACAGTGAATCTAAAGCTGTAAAACAGTCATATGACACAGAAGCAGCCAGTTCAGCTCTCCATGTATCAGTGCCAGATTCGTGAGAATCGTCACCACAGACGTGCTTTGACGATAAAGTGGTTAGATTAAGTGCAGCTGTTCATGTCTTACAAAAGCGTGTGAAGTGTCAGAATGTGCAGATCGAGCGAAACTATTACGGGACAAGCAAAGTGCCTACAGACAGATTGTTTGAAAATTATTCAAATGTTTGGTTTTTCGTGAAATGTAATGTAATCAGCTCATTATAATGTTTTCAGCATATTTCTACCACTATTTGGCAGTTGCTTTACCCACTTTGAATAATATAAAGATTAAGGTCGTACTTGTGGCAACAGGCAACAATGACACACACAGTAGGCCTACAGAACGATAAACGAGCTGTCAATCGCTTTTGCATGTAGAGGTACATGTCTGTGCTTCTTACATGTGAATCTGTGTGTTTATATTCTTTTGATATCAACGTGGTAAGCTGCAATTCTGTCCAATGTCACAAGTGTTTCTTCACGAATGTGTTGTAGCTTGCCACTCTATTCATGGTTTTTGTCCATACTTGCGCTTACTTTAGAATCATTAATAGAAACATATATGCCTTCCGATACTAAACAAACTCTTGGAGGCAAGAAAATAACTCGAATAATTCGGAAATTACGTAGGAAATTAATGTAAACAAACATTATGCTTACAACGCGTCTTACGTTCACCTTACCTGCCGCTTGGAGCGCTAGTGTCGCTCCATCTGTCAAACGGCAACAACTTTTACAGCAGTGAGTGTCGCGACTGTTATGTTAGACTGTGATATTAGTGTCCGATGCCCGGGTCGATAGTAGACAGGATTCGATTGTCGAGCGCAGCAGGAGGCAGTGAGATGAGTGTCGAGTGGGCAGCAGCACCGGGAAGACGGGAAAGAATGGCGGTCGAACTGGGTACGGTGTCAATGGCGGATGAGACGACTGAGGAGTAAATCGTAAATTCACTGGAGTGTGACAAATGAGCGCGTTCCCTTTATCGTCGTGCTGTTGACTCTCATCGGTACCGATTCGCGAGTGATATAAGACCAAAAGTGACAAGTGTCCAATTACGTGTTTCGCGTCAACCGCGTCGGCCAGCAACTACCATGGATTGCAGAGAGGATTGTTGTGAATGGTAACCATCATCATTACGTGTGACGAAGTACTTAAAACCAGCAACAAATAAAAGATATAACAGTAGTTAAACGTGTAAGGTGAAGGTAGCAACTGCCTCAGAATTTGTGTGTTAGTAGAAAATGCATACTAGTTTGTATATCGCAAACTTTATGGTATTTAATAATAGACAAAGTTTCAATTATTAACTATTCCGTCTCAGAACAGCTGCACTCCGTTGAAATACCAACGAAACCACAGCAGAAAAACCGATGGCCTTATATCCATTAAGCACACGGTCATATAATCATAATAATTAACTGTTGGGCGGCTTCGGTAAATTGCACAAAAAAAGCTAATAAAGGACATAACAGGGGTGTTTCACAGTTTCAAACACTTCCCCGACTCGTACAGTTATTTGATGGTGACTCCAATTTGCCCTCGATATGTTGGTGAAAATACAGGTCTAAATCCGGAGGTACGCATAAAACATCACCCAAAATTATTCTAAACGCTTTCTCTGAAAGTTATTTCGAGCACTTAATTCATGAGCGCACACGAGTAGTGAACGGTTGTGAAAAAACACATGAGCCTTAGCAAAAAATAATCCTAAGCTAATAACGAGCATCGAAACGAATACAGGTGTTAGTGAAACAAGGTTGTCGTAACGTAATCCTCCAAAAATAAACGAAAAATGTACCTATTCATAAAAGCAGATAAAAATTCACTTAGAGACAATATCATCTCCTTCCAAATTAGTAATGTAAGTGTAACCAGATGTGTCTGGATTTTAAGAAAATAGTATCGAAGGCAATTGGGAGATCCATATCAAATAAATTAACAAACGACGGAGCTGATCCCCCTAGTTACACAAAACGGATCAGAATACTGTTGCAGAAATAATGAAAGAAGCATGCCAAATTTAAACGAACGGAAGATCCCCAAGATTGGTCGTCTTTTACAGATACTCGAAGTTTAGCGCGGCCCTCAGTGCGAGATGAGTACAATGGTTTCCACAATGAAACTTTGTCTCGAAACGTCGGAGAAAATCCAAAGAGATTCTGGTAGTATGTAAAATATGCTAGCTTCAGGACACAATCAATGACTTCTCTGCTCGATAGCAATGGAAACACTGTCATTGACAGTGTTGCTAAAGCAGGGTTACTAAACACGGCCTTCCGAAATTCCTTCACACAAAAAAAACCGAAGCAAATATTCAAGAATTAGAATTAAGAGCAGCTCCGAACTTGAGTAGCTTGAAAGGAGAAATCCTCGGAGTAGTGAAGCAACTTAAATCGCTTAATAGAAGTAGGTATTACGGTCCAGATTGTATTCCAATTAGGTTCCTTTCAGAGTATGTTGATACAATTGCTCCATTCTTAACGATCATACACAACCACTTGTTCGACGAAAGACCCTTACCCAAAGAATGGGAAATTGCACAGGTGACACCAATATTAAAGAAAGGCAACAGGAGTAATCCAACATATTACAGGCTCATATCACTAACAACGATATGCAGCAGAGTTTTGTAACATATATTGTGTTCGAACATGATGAATTACCTCGAAGAGAACGGTCTATTGTCACACAGCCAACAAGGATTTAGAAAACATCATTCTAATAAAACGCAATTACCTCTTTACCCACATGAAGTGTTGAGTGCTATTGACAAGATATTTCAAACTGATTCCGTATTTCTACATTTCCAGAAGACCTTTGAGAATGTGCTTAACAAGTGGCTTGCAACGAAATTGCATGCTCATGGAATATCGTCTCATTTATGCGACTAGATTTGTGATTTCCAGTCTGAGAGGTCACATTTCGTAGTAACTGACGGAAAGTCATCGAGTAAAACAGAAGCGATTTCTGGTGTTCCCCAAGGTAGTGTTATAGGCCCTCTATTGTTCATTGTCTATATAAACGATGTACGAGACAATCTGAGCAACTGTCTTCAGTTGTTTGCAGATGATATGTCAATTATCCGCTAGGAAAGTGATTTGAAGATAAAAAAAATTGATAAAGTGTTTTAGAGAAGATTTCTGTATTGTGCGAAAATTGGCAGCTGACCCAAAACTTCGGTTACACAATAAATCACTCAAATCTATTGGCCATAAATTCAGCAAAATACTTAGAAACTAAAATGACGGACAACTTAAATACGGAAGAACACACAGAAAATGTTGTGAGGAAGGCGGACCAAAGATTGCGATTTTTTGGCAGAACACTTATAAGACGCCACAGATCTACTAAAGAGACTCCTAGACTACTCTTGTCTGTCCTCTTCTGGAGAATGCTTCGCAGCGTGGGATTTTTACTAGACATAATTAACGGAATACATCGAGAAAGTTAAACGAAGGGCAGCACGTTTGGTGTTATCGAGAAGTATGGGACAGTGTGTCAGGGACATGATACACGGTTTTGGGCGGATATCAAAAAAACAAAGGCACATCTCGTTGCGGTGGGATCTTCTCATGAAATTTCCGTCGGCAACTTTCTCCGTTGAATGCGAAAATATTTTACTGACGCCGACCTACGTAGGAAGAAACGATCATCATAATAAAATAAGGAAAATAAGAGCTCGGACGGAAGGATATAGGTGAGAGTGGAATGACAGAGATTTATTGTGAAGTTGGTTCAATAAACCCTCTGCCAGGCGCTTAAGTGTGATTTTCACAGCATCTATGTAGATCTGGGTGTAGATGATGAGTGAAAACGAAGTCCATTTCGTATTCACATATTTTAAATATTCACCAGTTCAAAGCAGTTTAGAGTTGAATGTGATGAATCACCAATTAATACATGTGATACAAAGAATAGTAATTCATACTCTGTCTCTCCTCAATTCCGTAATAAAAGCGGAATAAGTTAAGAGTCCTACTATGGAGTACATTCAGACCTCTCGTAATATAACGTCGGCTCAGATGTTTAAGTACTGTAGCGGTCATTCACCGCCCAAAATCAGTCGGATATACGACTGAATATCGCAAATCACCAAAGGCAGGTCTGCCTTCTTCCAGCACTTGACACATAGTGACCCAAATCGCTATTTTGAACTTTTCCCACGAAAATTCCCAGCCCATACTTGATTCCCATAGTCTTTCGCTGCTGTCTGCTTTACCACTGACTGAAGGCTGTTCCTACCAGTAAGACATCGCCCTTAACCTTTACAGAAATGATTTGACTCAACATGACCACTTTTCTGCTCTAAACTAATACATTACAACAATATTTAAATAAACTTTATAAACATTCAGTTGCATTCAGACTATTACGACAAATACAAATAATAGTTGGTTCATAAATAAATAAGCCAGTACTCTTGCGCAAGTGCGGTCACGAAAGATGACAATGGATGCTCCTTAAATATTGTTGAAACAGTTATGTATGCCTTGTTGACAGACGTGTCTCTTGGCTGTCCTTCCAATCGTGGTGTCTACGAACACATGCGACTAACTTATCTTGATTTAGTATAGTTTTTTAATAGCACTTGAAATCAAAATTTAAATGAAGTTACTGGCAAAATAGTAAACTGTTGATTAAATAACTACACAACTATGACAATATATCAACGCTGTGTTCGTTTACTGTGTAATTGTGGCAGATATGATGTTCTGACAGACGTTTGCATAATGAAACAGATATAAAACACATCGTAAATCAATAAATAAGTTAGATGCAGGTACGTAGCTTTCAGGGTTGATAGCGGTAGTGCAACGCTATCATCTGAGACATAGTTTGTTGAAATCTCACGAAGCAGTTAAAAGTTGTTAATGCAGTTAGTTATTGTCGAATCTCAAACAGCTGTAACTTATCAATCTTCAAGATTATCTCACACTCCGCAGTTTTTTGAGAGTCTCCTGCAGAGAGGCCATGCGAGTAACAGCCTTCCAGATTCCCATCTCTGGGATTTTCCTCGTTTCCGGTCCTATGCCAACACACGTGTCCCGCCCGGAGCGGCGTCTTTCTACCGGCCTTGCGATCACACAGCTTCACAAACAAATTCATCTTACCTTGTACCAGCTCTAAGTGGCCAGTTAGCTCGGCTACATATGCGTAACCTCACATCCCTAACCAACATGCAACTCAAAAGACTCAAAATAATAGTCCTGATTTTTCTGTATCCCATCTTGCCGTGTTCCCGTCGATACAAGGAATCCTTGAATAATAACATAGACCTACTCTGCATAAGCTCACTTACTGATCAGAATGTCGTATGCTACATTTTATTAAATTTATGGTTCCACGGTTTGAAGGTAAGTTTACTTGGAGCCTACTACTGGAAAATTTGATCTCCATCTAGTAACTATCACATCGTTTTCTTTCATAGGTTCAGTATCACGATACAATGTATATGTGAATGTAGAGCTACAACAAACACGGTTACGGAATGATATTACTAAAACTGTTAAATAATTCTCAGTGCCTATTAAATTTAACTTTGGTGTCCAGTAAAACACTATTCATCTTTGAAATTTTGATATTGTTAAAACTAACACTTATTCTTAATGTCTACGAAACTTAATGTTGGTGTCCAGTGAAATAATATTTATTTTTGCACTTTTGCAATGGTTAAAATTAACACTTTGGGCGGGCTTATGTTTACAGAGACACCTGTGATAGCGCTTATGTTTACAGAGACATCTGTGATAGCGCACCAGATTCCCTTGGAAAGGTGTCAAATAACGATAAATTAATTTTTTGGTTCAGTAAGTAATTGTAAATGCAGTGCATGTGTCACTCAACATACCGCACCGGACGCGTGGAGGTATTGGGACCGCATGGACGTAGATGTATCAACTGGCTCCAGTACCTGGCAGCGTTATTCATTTTACCATTTTTTTTACCAAGTGCCAGATACTACTGCAACCACTCCTTCAGCGTAACATACAATATCATCAGGAAACAAGTACTTGATTGTAATATAGAAAACCCTCCCTCAATTTGTACGAAGGTAAATCAGGGAAAGGTATCCATCAAATCCGCACAAGAAATTACTTGAGGTCGACGACAGATTTTCTAAACAGAGTAAATTTTCGAATTAAGAAAACATAGAAATATATACTTCGTAAGGTTATACCAAGCAACAGCTTGATATAATTCTACTTAATTTGAGCCAGCGTGTTACCATCTTTCCCATAGTTCCTGTACCGCGAAAACCGTATTCTGCTGCATTTTAGCTGTAAGCTGCTAGATCACCGGTGTTTTGCTGGAGCAGTCATTATCCTTTTGATCCATATAAGGCCATATCTTCTTGCCTGTATAAAAAGTACATGGTTGATAGGGGCCGATTCCACCAGCAGTTTGTCTGATTTGTGTTTTTCTGCCTGTTTGACGCGACCCATTAAGAGCCGATCTCTTCATCTCAGACGATCGGTTATACACAACTACCTCAGTTAGTCGTTGGCTATAACAAGTGTTATTTGGCTTCTATTATCGTAAGCATGCTGTAAATTAAGACTGTTTTCATCAGATATGTTACGCTTCTTTGGTGAAGCATCATCAATGGTAATTATTTTGCATACATAGTACGGTTCTACTTTTCGGTTACTCTAGAAGCAACAACATTTTATCTTTCTTACGTGCGATTATGTACACAGTACTTACACGTTTGTTGCTTGTTAGGTGATCTGTCTTTCTCTTGTTTGCTACGGTCGCAGGTTCGAATCCTGCCTCGGGCATGGATGTGTGTGATGTCCTTAGGTTAGTTAGGTTTAAGTAGTTCTAAGTTCTAGGGGACTGATGACCACAGATGTTAAGTCCCATAGTGCTCAGAGCCATTTGAACCATTTCTTTTCTCTTGTTGTTTGCTGAGGTTGTAGCGATAAAATGGTAGCTATCAGTTTCACTAATCCTCGTTTTGCCTTTTAGAAGATTTACTCAAACGGCACTTGATTTCATATGCACTTCACTCTAATGGCGTAAAATATTTGTGTTAAATGTGACTTCATAAAAATCCTACCATAGTTGCATTTATCTTGCAGTTATCTGTAACGCAATATGAAGCGCACAAAAAATTAACACAGTGAGGGGAAAAATGGAGTTTTAATTCCTCTGAGAGCTATCTTGAATTTTCCTAAAAAGGTCGCTAGAATGAAAAGGTCACTTGTTCAATTTTTTTAATGAAAAAAGTTTGAGCAAGTGACAAGTTCGGTCTAGCATTAGTTTCCGGAAGTTTGCGTCACGGTCCTAGGCATTCTGCGCGACTTTACGTTGTACCTTAACTCTGTGGTGAGGACCATTTTATTTTATATTTTTTCACCTTTCTCCTGCTATCATTACACGCCAATATGCGATAAGTTGACAAAAATCAGGGGTTGGCGATATGCACGTACATAGATGGCGGCAAGGTGTAAAAGGGCAGCGAATTGGTGGAGCTGTCATTTCTACTCAGGTGATCCAATGAAAAGGTTTCCTACGTGATTATGGCCGCACGACGTGAATTAACAGACTTTGAACGCGAAATCGATGCATGGGATATTCAATTTCGGAAACCGAAATCCACAGTGTCAAGAGCGTGCCGAGAATACCAGATTTCAGGCCTTCACTTGGGGATACGGAATCGGATTTTGGGTTAAAAAATCGAATTTTTTTTATTGGAGTATTATATTCTGCCATGTTTCCTGTTTAAAATGACGTATCATACATAGCTCTACAATTATAACTATTTTATTTTTATATATTTGTGAGATCGGGTATTGCGCTTTAGTTATACACGTCTCTCGTGGCTGACCATGAACTTTTTGGCAGTACCTTTAAAGTGACATGAATTCAAATATCCCGGTTTCCAGCGACTATTTATACACTAGTTGCCCGAAAATGTTTCTCTCTGGTTTCCTCAAGTTACTCTTTGACTTTGTGGCGGGACTATTTTGTAAACAGTGTGATATAAGAAAGTAGTTGTTGTTGAGTTATTTCGTATTTAGTGCTTCATTTTTCGCAGTGAAAATGCCTAGAGCTAAAGCAAAAGTATTTAAAAAGCGTGTGAACTGGCAAAAGAAAAGAAATAATGATTCATTAGCAAAGCAAAGCAGTTCATCATCATCACTGTTGGAAAATGTGAATCCACTTATTACTGATTTGCCGAACGAACTTACACCAAATGAAAACAGTGCTTCTCATAAAAAACTAAGAGATTTGGAAGAGAAATATAATTTACTTGATAGAGGGAATGAAGTTTTTGAACTCATTGATACGAATATATTGTGTGAAGCTCTTGAAAACAGTTTGTGCTGCAAAAAATGTCATGGAAACGTTTCTCTGAAAGTAGAATCCCATGTTGGCCTGGCTGCCCAGTTTAATTTAATATGCAGTGTTTGTAAATACAGCTGTAAGTTTCCAAGTTCGGTTTCAGTAACTGTAAATAATGGATACAAGAAAACTGAACTTTATAGTGTAAATATTAGGTTAGTTTATGGATTGCGAGCAATTGGTAAGGGCAAAGCAGCTGGTGATATGCTATGTGGTGTTCTAAATCTTCCAAGTGCACCTTCAAAGTTTGAAGCTTACAATTATGTACTAGGATCTGCAGTTGAAGATGTAGCACAGAAGTCAATGCAGGTTGCTGTGGAAGAAGCAGTGGAAGAAAATGACGGCAGTCGTGACCTCACAGTGGCGTTTGATGGCACGTGGCAGAAAAGGGGCCACACCTCCAACAATGGTGTTGTAACAGCAACTAGTGTTGATACTGGCAAGGTTATTGATGTTGCAATAATGTCTAAATACTGTAGGTGCACAGGCAGGCTGAAAAATGAACACAGTGATGACTGTATTGCTAATTATTATGGTAGTAGTGGTGGCATGGAGGTTGCTGGGGTGAAGAAAATTTTTCATCGCTCTTCACAGTGGTATAATGTTCGCTATGTCAAATATCTGGGAGATGGTGACTCTAAAGCATTCAAAGAAGTTTTGGAAAGCAAACCATATGGGAACAGTGTAAATATAAGCAAACTTGAATGTATAGGACATGTGCAGAAGAGAATGGGTGCCAGGCTGAGAAGGTTAAAATCAGTTATGAAAGGGAAAAAACTAGATGATGGGAAAACCTTGGATGGCAGAGGAAGATTGACTGATTCCATAATAGACCACATTCAGAACTGCTATGGCCTTGCAATCAGGCAAAATACAGGCAATCTTGAAGAAATGAGGAGAGCTATATGGGCTTTATATTTCCACACCGCATCCACGGATGAGCATCCACAACATGGTTTGTGCCCCAAAGGTGAAAACAGCTGGTGTAAATACAATAGGGGACTAACAACAGGAGAGAAATACATTCATCACCACAGTCTACCATCAGCCATCATGGCAGAAATAAAGCCCATTTTCAGAGATCTGGCTGACAGAAGTCTTCTGATGAAATGTCTTCACGGAAAAACGCAGAACCCCAACGAGTGCTTGAATAGTGTGATATGGCATCGTCTCCCAAAAACAGTGTTTGTCGGAATTAATACACTACATTTTGGTGTGTATGATGCTGTGGCAACCTTCAATCTTGGAAATATAACTAAATTCCAGGTCCTTCAAAAGTTGGGTATGTGTGTTGGTTCCCGTACGGTACGTGCTATGTTCTTTTTAGATCAGCACAGACTAAGGCATGCTGATAATATAATCAAGACATTAGTGAAAAAAGCAAGACAGGTGCAGAGGGGTGCCAAAAGAAGACTTGAAGATGATTATGAAGACTGTGAAGGGGGTATTAGCTACGGATCAGGAATGTTTTAATCTTCTTTCTCCGTTTCCCGTAAGTTTACTTTTTACTTCATCTAGGAACATTATCTCAGGTACTGGTCAACCTAGAAGTCTGAAATTTTTATGACGTAGTGACATAGGTCCCTATTACATACTGAAACAACGATTCTTTAATTACTTGATTTACAAAAGACTTAGGGGTGATAGTCTAGTAAAAAGCGATGGAAAAAATTTACTTAAAAATAAATGTACAATATCTCTGTAAGAAAATACTTTGACAATAAACTGTTGTTTCAGTATTGTTGTAACATATGAATGCACATACAGTAAAATTTTTACCTCTCTGTCTCCAGTAGTTTGTGAGAAAATGTTCCCTATAGTAGGCATATATTAACATTGCAGGGATAGGTGATTCCGTATCCCCTTAACGACCGACGGCAGCAGTATGTGTGAAGAGTTGTCAGTGCTAACAGACAAGCAACACTGCATGAAACAACCGCAGAAATAAATGTGTGACCCACAACGAACGTTTCCGTTAGGACAGTGAGGCGAAATCTGGTGGGCTATGGCAGCAGACGACCGACGCGAATGCGTCTGCTAATAGCGTGACGTCGCCTGCAGCGCCTCTTCTGGGCTCGTGACCATGTCGGTTGGACCCTAGACGACTGCAAAACTGTGGCCTGGTCGAATGAGTCCCAATTTAGCCTGCCGCTGTGGCCGAGCTGATCTAGGTGCTTCAGTCCACAACCGCACCGCTGCTACAGTCACAGGTACGAATCCTGCCTCGGGCATGGATGTGTGTGATGTCATTAGTTTAGTTAGGTTTAAGTAGTTCTAAGTCTAGGGGACTGATGACCTCAGATGTCGACTCCCATAGTGCTTACAGCCATTTGAACCATTATTTGAGTCCAGATTTCAGTTGTTACGAGCTGATGTTAGGATTCGAGTGTGGCAAAGCCCCAACAAAGCCATGCACCCAAGATGTCAACAAGACACTGTGCAAGTTAGTGGTAGCTCCAAGATGGTGTGGGCTGTGTTCACATGTTACATTAACTAGAGATGGCTATGTTTTCTTACTTGGACACCAATTGCAGCTACTCATGAACTTCGTGATGAATGGTGGCGCGGTCTCCTGATCTTCATTTCTTACATATTCCGACCTCACCATCTTATTCTGCGTATCAAGGCGTTTCATTCGAGCCCAAACTCGATTGGGGTAGGGTCAATTTTACATATTTCCATTTAATCGATACGAAAATCTAATAAATAAATATATCGCAAGTGCGCACCGAGATTAATAAGTCGAGGCTGGCGTATACAAACATTCAAGACATGACGGCCACAGGAGTTTTGTTTGGTGGAGGCAACCAGCCCACTGGAAAGTCCATTGGAGGGTGAGTTAGCATGCAGCTGCGCCAGCTGGCTGACCGCCCATGGACCAAAACAATTTTTGCCAGAGAAAAGGGATAATGACCTGTGTGTTCACCTTAAAAACAAAACCCGCTGTATTGTTTGGGAGACCCACAGCATACGCATTTTTTTGACAGACCTAGTGCGCAGTTTCAGACTCACATATGGTCAGTAAACGCCTAACGCACATGCTACATATTTCTGGATTGGCCGGCTTAGCCAGTCTCCCGTTTGTAAGAGTAACGCTGATTGGTGGAATATTTCTGACGCAATTAGCCAAAGGAGTGAGGGAAAGACAGCAGATGATATACCCTTTCGCTTTTTGTGTGGAGGGAAGTCGTTCCGGTGAAGCTCTTGTAGCAGGAACAAGTAGCAGGAGCGAGTGCGCTCGTACGTGTGCACAGAGAGTGAGAAACAAAGTCTCTACTCAGTACTGCACTGAGAGAGCACCTCTGTCGCTAACGAATCGGAGTGATACTCTATATTGAGTCGCTTGTGATTAAGCGTTTGCTCACTGTGTTGGCCGTGACACTTAATGTGTGGTGTGAACACAGACAGAGTATTAGTTAGAGGTGGATGGTTATCTGACAGGTGCACCACACTAACAATTAGATAAGGGGCAGATAGGAGTCCTTGACTTCAACAAGGCGTAGTGAGAGTCCGATTGGCGAAGGTCAATCCAGATAGTGAGAGATAGTTTTGTTATTTTTCAATGGAGAACGATGCAGGCATCAGACGTCGCAGCTCGCAGTATTGTGCACTCTCCAGCATACGCGAGTCCCATCTCCCCTCCGTTAGAAATAACATACTTCATTCATGTGACTCCATTACATTCCTCACGCGACAGCCTCGACCGTACTTAGAAAAATTCAATCGCATAATTATTAAAGTTGAGTAGGCATGGCTCTCAGCCATTCTGCCGAGTAAATAACATTCTTAAAGAAAAGGGATAAAAGAGCTTTCCCACACTTTGTTTATAAATGTCATTAACAGGATTCCTATCCATGAGAGGTAACCTCCTATTCCGAGAAGAACCCAGAAATCTGTGTATCAGTTTATAAATAAAAGTTTCATTTGATTTTTCTTAAATTTTGTGATACATACTATTCGTTTAATGTTTTTCTTATACTAACTAGCAATACTCGAGTACCCAAGTATCCCACTAGTTACGTAAGAAAATAGAATATTTTTGTGTCTTTTCCTTACAGTGGACGACTCCAGAAGATATTTATTGCTGAAAGTTTTTCAGGCATTTCTTTTTGGTACGTTAGGAGCGTCTGTCTGACTTGTGTAGTAGTGTGGGGTGGAAATTGCTTCTTGCAGGAGCCAAAGAGTACTTGTCAGATCAATCCGCTGCGCGACTCGTCAACATAACACCCATACACTGACAATGATTACAAACAACGATGAAATTTTTATCGGTGACAGTGAGCTATGTAACTGGGCTACAATTGTTCGTGACTGGTTTGAAGAACATTCTGCACTAATTTGACGATCGAGATCGCCCAACATGAATGCTACTGAACATTCACGGGACATAATCGACAGGTCAGTTCGTGCACAAAATCCTGCACCGGCAACGCTTTCGCAACTACGCGGGGCTATAGAGGCATCATGGCTGAATACTTCTGCAAGGGACTTCCAACGACTTTTTGAGTCCGTGCCACACAGAGTTGACGCAGACCGCTGGTCAAAAGGAGACACTACACGCTATTAAGAGGTATACCATGACTTCTGGCACCTCAGTGCACTTCGTCTTCATTTCGTCTTGAAGCCACTTATATTGCAATGTTTATTTATTTTCCTGTACATTTTTTGTCGTCAATCAGGTGAGGTATTTATTATGTTATACAAGATTTTTTTCATAGTTAGTTTTCACGTACGATTATTTGTCTCTTCAGCTTCTGTGACTACACTTTCTAGGAATGTGTATTCCCCTTGAACTGCTATAGCCCCTGCCTACCATAGTACAGAGCCTCTTCCATGAATGTCATCATTCCTGAGTACTTCAGATTCTCTCTTCTTTGCGCACGAATTCTCCCTGACGATTCCCGTTTTCAGCCTGCTCTTCATCAATACTAAACTGTGATCAAAGCCTGTCTCTGCACTTGGCCATCTATTACAATCCAATAACTGGTTTCGAAAGCATTTGTCGCCATGATGTAATTATACAGGAATCTCGTAGCCTATTTTCGGGTAATACCTCCACATCTTGTGACTGTTGCTGTATTTTCAGTTAATAGCTGAAGTTTATCTCAGAGCTCTATGAATCTTTCTGTCCTCTCACTGCTACTGCCGAGCACATATTATCTGGTAACTGGGCCACTGGATTGGTCTGGGAGAGTGACGCAATGACCAAGGCGTAGCCAGCGCTGAGCACAGAGGCTGTCGGTCCCAGCTGGAGGGCGTAAATCCCACAAAGGGACGCCACGGCAGAGGCTGCGGCAGGGCCATGGCCGACTGTCGTACGCGCCGCTCCGCTGTTACAGAATATTACTCGCCTATGTTACGTGGAAAAGCGCCAGAACTGCATTGAACGAACCCACCAAATAAATGAAGAAATCAAACTATGCGTGTTAACGTCACAAGTCCAATCGAGCATCGCTCAACGTTGCGCAAGCATTTTTGATTAACGCTGATTTTTATACACAATGATTGAACAAACATTTTAAATTATGCGCCTGGCCAACCAATGCTGCTAGAAGAATAAACAATATGTCAAATTGTACGATAACTACATTGTAAACACGTACTAACCTAAATATTTTAATTTTTATTTGAATACTTTAGGATTAAAGCAGACCGCTCAGCACAAAGCAGAAGCGTTACGTTGTCGATTGGAATACACAGAAAAGAAAACATGCTAGTTTTTGGAGTTATTCTTTGGCGATCTGTGGTGTAATATACTTTTTTTTACTGCTAGAAGAATAAACAATATGTCAAATTGTACGATAACTACAATGTAAACACGTACTAACCTGAATGAGATTTTGACTCTGCAGCGGAGTGTGCGCTGATATGAAACTTCCTGGCAGATTAAAATTCCACTGCAGAGTGAAAATCCCATTCTGCAAACATCCCCCAGGCTGTGGCTAAGCCATGTCTCCGTAATATCCTTTCTCTCAGGAGTGCTAGTTCTGCAAGGTACGCAGGAGAGCTTCTGTAAAGTTTGGAAGGTAGGAGACGAGGTACTGGCAGAAGTAAAGCTGTGAGGACGGGGCGTGAGTCGTGCTTGGGTAGCTCAGTTGGTAGAGCACTTTCCCGCGAAAGGGAAAGGTCCCGAGTTCGAGTCTCGGTCCAGCACACAGTTTTAATCTGCCAGGAACTTTCACGCACTAACCTGAATAATTTAATTTATATTTTATTTAAATACTTTAGGATTAAAGCAGATCGCTCAGCAAAAAGCAGGAGCGTTAAGTTATCGATAGGAACACACAGAAAAAAGAGAGCATGCTAGTTTTTGGAGTTTTTCTTTGGCGAGCTGTAGCATAATATACTTATTTTACTATAGCTCGTCGAAGAATAACTCCGAAAGCTGGCATGGTTTCTTTCTTTTGTGTTTGCCTCTCGACAACTCAACATTTCTGCTTTCCAGTGAATGATCTCCTTTAATCCGAAAGTATGCATTCTACAAGAACTGTCCTACAAAATACAAAAATCTGTATCATCTGAAAGCTAACTCGGTCCAGAGTAACAAGATTTTGATTAACATTCTCAATTTGACCTCAGCTCAAGGTACTCCAGAGTATCACGTGTCATGCTGTCAGCGTTTATTACCCTGTAGGTTTACCTTTGCCGAAACGTGTTTGTGTTTAGATACACGTAAGATATTTATGTGCTGAATTGAACGTTGTGTTACTTGACTGAAACAGGACACAAATTAGATAGACCATGAGTCGACTTTGGTGAGAGATACACAAACACCAAGTGCATCATTTACACGAGTCAAAAAAAAAAAAAAAAAAAAAAAAAAAAAGAGGCTCAAATTGATCTGAGCACTATGGGACTTAACTTCTGAGGTCTTCAGTCCCATAGAACTTAGAACTACTTAAACCTAACTAACCTAACGACATCACACACATCCATGCCCGAGGCAGGATTCGAACCTGCGACCGTGGTGGTCGCGCGGTTCCAGACTGTAGCGCCTAGGACCACTCGGCCACCCCAGCCGGCTCGGAGTTTGCTCGCTGTTTTGATATGACCTACTTGTGCATATGTATTTTCTTGTGTTTTGTTATTTTGTAGTGTGAGTGTTGTCACTGTATTATGTTTTCATATATATACAGGGTGGTCCATTGATAGTGATCGGTCCAAATATCTCACGAAATAAACATCAAACGAAAAAACTACAAAGAACGAAACTCGTCTAACTTGAAGGGGGAAACCAGATGGCGCTATGGTTGGACCGGTAGATGCCCTGCCATAGGTCCAACGGATATCAACTGCGTTTTTTTTTAAAAATAGGAACCCCCATTTTTATTACATATTCGTGTAGTACGTAAAGAAATACGAATGTTTTAGTTGGACCACTTTTTTCGCTTTGTGATAGATGGCGCTGTAATAGTCACAAACGTATAAGTACGTGGTATCACGTAACATTCCGCCAGTGCGGACGGTATTTTCTTCGTGATACATTACCCGCGTTAGAATGGACTGTTTTCCAGTTGCGGAAAAGATCGATATCGTGTTGATGTATGGCTATTGTGATCAAAATGCCAAATGGGCGTGTGCTATGTATGCTGCTCGGTGTTCTGGACGACATCATCCAAGTGTCCGGACCGTTCGCGGGAAAGTTATTTTAGTTAAGGAAACAGGAAGTGTTCAGCCACATGTGAAACGTCAACCACGACCTGCAACAAATGATGATGCCCAAGTAGGTGTTTTAGCTGCTGTCGCGGCTAATTAACACATCAGTAGCAGACAAATTGTTCGAGAATCGGGAATCACAAAAACGTCGGTGTTGAGAATGCTACATCAACATCGATTGTACCCGTACTATATTTCTATGCACCAGGAATTGCAAGGCGACGACTTTGAACGTCGTGTACAGTTCTGCCACGGGGCCCAAGAGAAATTACAGGACGATGACAGATTTTTTGCACGCTTTCTATTTAGCGACGAAGCGTCATTCACCAACAGCGGTAACGTAAACCGGCATAATATGCAGTATTGGGCAACGGAAAATCCACGATGGCTGCGACAAGTGGAACATCAGCGACCTTGGCGGGTTAATGTTCAAATGTTCAAATGTGTGCGAAATCTTATGGGACATAACTGCTAAGGTCATCAGTCACGAAGCTTACACACTAATAAACATAAATTATGCTGAGGACAAACACACACACCCATGCCCGAGAGAGGACTCGAACCTCCGCCGGGACCATCCACACAGTCCATGACTTCAGCGCCCTTGACCGCTCGGCTAATCCCGCGCGGGGCGGGTTAATGTATGGTGCCACATTATGAGAGGAAGGATAATTAGCCCCCATTTCATCGATGGCAGTCTAAATGGTGCAATGTATGCTGATTTCCTACGTAATGTACTACCGATGTTACTACAAGATGTTTCACTGCATGACAGAATGGCGATGTACTTCCAACGTGATGGATGTCCGGCACATAACTCGCATGCGGTTGAAGCAGTATTGAATAGCGTATTTCATGACAGGTGGATTGGTCGTCGAAGCCCTATACCATGGCCTGCGCGTTCACCGGATCTGACGTCCCCGGATTTACTTCGTGGGGAAAGTTGAAGGATATTTGCTATCGTGATCCACCGACAACGCCTGACAACATGCGACAGCGCATTGTCAGTGGATGTGCGAACATTACGGAAGGCGAACTACTCGCTGTTGAGAGGAATGTCGTTACACGTATTGCCAAATGCATTGAGGTTGACGGACCTCATTTTGAGCATTTATTGCATTAATGTGGTATTTACAGGTAATCACGCTGTAACAGCATGCGTTCTCAGAAATGATAAGTTCACAAAGGTACATGTATCACATTGGAAGAACCGAAATAAAATGTTCAAACGTACGTGCGTTCTGTATTTTAATTTTAAAAAAGCCTACCTGTTAGCAACTGTTCAACTAAAATTGTGAGCCATATGTTTGTGACTATTTTAGCGCCGTCTATCACAAAGCGAAAAAAGTTGTCCAACTAAAACATTCGTATTTCTTTACGTACTCGAATATGTAATAAAAATGGGGAGTCCTATTTTTAAAAAAACGTAGTTGATATCCATTTGACCTATGGCAGCGCTATCTAGCGGGGCAACCATAGCGCCATCTGGTTTCCCCCTTCAAGCAGGACAAGTTTCGTTCTTTGTAGTTTTTTCGTTTGACGCTTATTTCGTCAGATATTTGGCCCGGTCTCGATCAATGAACCACCCTGTAATGTTTTGTAAGATCGGAAAGTGATAAGTGTTGGAAGGCAGTTGTGAGAAGTCCAACGAATATTCAGGGACGGTCACTATTAATGATATTTTTGTAACAAATAGTGTATTTGAGTAGCATGGCATGGTTTGCGTGTTGTGAAATAGGTGGCACTCCTGCTCCTCGTGGTCATTCCTGGTCAGTTTGTAGCATACAGTAAGTCAGTTTGAGTGTAAAGTGCTGGTGAGTCTGGGTAGCGATCAGATGGCAGTGTTTCTGGGTGGCAGCACAGCGACATCTTGAAATGTTTCGGGTGAGTTTGAGCAACACGTCTGGACTTGGACTGTTTCACGCTGTTTTCGAGTGACATGTATTTCAGCAATTCGTAAACTTTAACGTGGCGCTAGTGTTAGTGTTACCGGACGGTGAAGGAGCATCACTGATGAACTTTTACAGTATTTTATACTCGTGAACTGGGCTTTGGTTTTTCGACTGAATTAGTTGATTTAAATGGGGAATCTGCCAGATATTATTCGCTATTCAAGCAATCTTAACTGCAATTAGCTACGATTTTAATCCAGTCACTCAAAGTGGAAACCGAAACGTATTTAATGGTTTTATGTAAGGCCATGATCCTGCTTTGTATTTTATAGAAAATACGGTATTCAGTATTCATATTAACTTCATCACTCTGTTGAGTAAATTATTTAATATTTTGATTCTACTACTGTCTAATTTCATTTAAATCGTTTCTATGTTTGTTTTACTGGACTCATTTGCCTGGAAAAACGTATAATTAACAGCTGTGGCTGTTGTTGTGGTAGAAGCGCAGTGATGGACGATCCATCCATACGGCTGTGGAGCCGCTTTCTGTCGTCAGGGTCGCTCTCTGGTGAGGACTCCAATAACCGTAGTACTAATCTGAGAACACACAGATTGTGTTGATGATTATCTCATCTAGGGGGAGTCGCTTTGCAGACTTATTCCCCTGCTATAGGGTTCCAGTTTCCAACGCTATTTCATTTTTATTCCCCCAGCAGTCTCCTCATACTGGGTGGTCACAGTTAAAGCGCAGCTTGTCAAAGAGGTCCAGTGTGGGCTGTAATTACAGTATGGTAGCGACACTCGATAGATATTGTGATGTATTAATACGGAACCGGTAGTTTGAAGAAAAAAAGTAGTTCCTATTTTGGCCACAAGGCGCAAATATGGCGCTGTGAATGCAAGAAAGATGAACAGAAATGTTTCTGAATATGCCAGATTAGGATTGGGTCGTGAGCAAAAAGGTCAGAGAGGAGAGAAGGGCATAATCTTGATTTTATTATAAATCGCCGATTACACAATTTGTTCGGTAAGAGCGCCAGAGACGTTAACGAGATTCTGCATTAGTAAAACGACGTGGTCAACAGTTCGTCGCAGCAGTTCTGGTGGAAGCTGAGTAATGTGTTCCCGTATACTGGCCATCAGATCAGACAGACCGAACGTGTTCTGCCAAACGCGTGCTTTTACACTAATGGTCATTAAAAGTGCTACACCACGAAGATGAGGTGCTACAGACGCGAAGTTAAGCCGACAGGAAGAAGATGCTGTGATATGCAAATGATTAGTTTTTCAGAGCATGCACACAAGGTTGGCGCCGGTGGCGACACCTACAACATGCTGACATGAGGAACGTTTCCAACCGATTTCTCATACACAAACAGCAGTTGACCGGCGTTGCCTGGTGAAACGTTGTCTTGATCCCTCGTGTAAGGAGGAGAAATACGTACCATCACGTTTCCGACTTTGAGAAAGGTCGGATTGTAGCCTATCGCGATTGCGGTTTATCGTATCGCGACATTGCTGCTCGCGTTGGTCGAGATCCAATGACTGTTAGCAGAATATGGAATCGGTGGGTTCAGGAGGGTAATACGGACGCCGTGCTGGATCCCGACGGCCACGTATCACTAGCAGTCGAGATGACAGGCATCTTATCCGCATGGCTGTAACGGAACGAGCAGCCACGTCTCGATCCCTGAGTCAACAGATAGGGACGTTTGCAAGACAACAACCATCTGCACGAACAGTTCGACGACGTTTGCAGCAGCACGGACTATCAGCTCGGAGACCATGGCTGCCGTTACCCTTGACGCTGCATCACAGACAGGAGCGCCTGCGATGGTGTACTCAACGACGAACCTGGGTGCACGAATGACAAAACGTCATTTTTTAGGATGAATCCAGGCTCTGTTTACAGCATCATGATAGTAGCATCCGTGTTTGGCGACATCGTGGTGAACGCACATTGTAACTGTGTATTCTTCATCGCCATACTAGTATATCACCCGGCGTGATGGTATGGGGTGCCATTGGTTACACGTCTCGGTCACCTCTTGTTCGCATTGACGGCACTTTGAACAGCGGACGTTACATTTCAGATGTGTTACTGTGGGGCGGCGGGTGGAGTAATTGTTGTTATAAAATGTAATATAGAAAAGATGCATTTCCCGGGCCGATTAGCAACATGTGTGGGGCAGCGGATGGAATAATTGTTAAAATGTACCTATTATTTATTTAATGCTGTTGTTTGCCGTTCTCAACACTGGCTCTGTAACTACAATATTGGCAACCGGAAAGTGATTAGCAAAACGTAATTAGAATTCCTAGTGCCCACTTCATCTGAGAAATACACTTATAGCTACAGCTTATAGCTCTGAGGAATTAGGATATTGGCTGGGATTCATAATCAAAAACGATTCTCTCTAAAATGTTCACTATATTCTGTAAGTCACAGACCAAAAAAGAATCCACACAATCCAACTACCACAGCAGTTCAGGGTCTAATGCGCTGATGCAACTATAACTGTTCAAATTAAAGGTTTAAGTGAGTGCTCGCCATAATTTGATGATAATGTTCATCAAACGCCACGCTAAGTAATGGTAGAATGTCTGTCCCGCGACGGCACGTGAAAATACGACACACGCAAACTGAAGATAGATCATTAAAGTCATCCCAGAATTAACACTTCACTCGAAAACGATTTCATGGTTACGCGTATCCCGAGTAACTTAATACGGCATCCGTGGCTGTTTATAGCAATGATACCGACGCGACTCCCGGCACAGATGGTGCGGTAATCAGCGTCTGGAGAGAACTGGGGCTTTCTTTTCTCGCGCAGCGTTCTTATATATAAACCGCGGTGCAGACGGCTAAGGGAACGCCTGATCAAATCAGCTCTCCCGACTAGCCGCTGGGCTAGTAATGCACCACTTTAAGTTATCGAATAAATCATTGCTTCCTTTGCTGATGCCGATGAAGCGCTCAATTTAAATGTGCAATCAACACACAGGTAAGTAATCATAATAAAAGTCTGACGTGGCTAAGTCAAATGTTTTAGGCGAGAGGATTAATTTAATTACACTACACGCAGTAGACAACCTCTGAACTTGCCCTTTGCAGATACGCTATCACTATAGTTTTATAGTTATTCAGTTGAAACTTCTCACATCTTTGTGATTATAGCGGATCTCCCTTCTACTTAAATTTAAACATCCTAGCCTTATTTATTCGCCTACTTAATCTATCTTGCTTCCTTAATTTTTAAGACAAAAACCAGAAAATCATGAATTTCAACTAAAATTTTAATTTGTGAGATCCAGAATACTGTTTCTACTAAATTATTATGAAAAAGGAATCTAAATATAAATTTTTAAGTTTCTAGCTCTTTTCTGTTGCGCCAATGATTTTTACAGAAAAACATGCAAATTTCGAAAATGGTTAAAGTTATTGAGCTGATATTCGACACATATTGATTTAGTATTACTCCTGACATGCTAGAAACGTTTCAGGTTATTTACTTGATTTTTAAAGTATTGCGCAACATTTATGACGTCAGAGCTAGTTACAGCGGACTGGCTGGCACACAATGGAAAGACTGATGTGAATTTTATACGGCGTGAGTAGGCTGCTTCCCTACATTACGACACGTGGCTCTACCATTCATTCGATCCCTGCGAAACCCTACATTTCAGCAAGATAATGCCCGACCACATGTTGTAGGTCCTGTACGGGCCTTTCTGGATACAGAAAATGTTCGACTGCTGTCCTGGTCAGCACATTCTCCAGATCTCTCACCAACTGAAAACGTCTGGTCAGTGGTGGCCGAGCAACTGGCTCGTCACAATATGCCAGTCACTACTCTTGATGAACTGTGGTATCGTGTTGAAGCTGCATGGGCAGCTGTACCTGTACACGCCATTCAAGCACTGTTTGGCTCAATGTTCAGGCGTATCAAGGCCGGTAGTACGGCCAGAGGTGGTTGTTCTGGGTATTAATTTTTGAGGATCTATGCGCCCAAATTGCGTGAAAATGTAATCACATGTCAGTTCTAGTGTAATATATTTGCCCGATGAATACCCGTTTATCATCTTCATTTCTTCTTGGTGTAGCAATTTTAATGGGCAGTAGAGTAGATATCCCCATACCCAAATGTCACACTGGTTCAGGTCTTGGATCCCATGCACTTGGAAAACTTCTGTATATGACACTTTCGTGGGATGTTGCATTAGGCACATCTTTCACTGGCCGAGCTACATGAGGTGTTGCCCCATCTGGCATGAAAACAGTGATTTCCACACAGTGGTCGTCTTTCAAAACAGAAATCAGTTACTAAACAAGAACGCCTCGATAACGTGCAGACGTCACGGTACAACTGAGAGGCCCTCTGGGTGCATTCTCTCCAAGAAGAACGGACAGAGAATAAAGGTGCACAACACACTGTTTAAACCCGACTTCGGCAGTTCTGTGTATCCACCTCATCCTGTAGGGTAAAATGTGCGTCTTCACTCCGTAGAATATTTCCTGGCCACAAGTCATTGGCAAATTCAGAACGTTACTGCGGATCATGAGGTTTCAGTTGCTGCACTGTCTTGATCTTGTGCGGGTGCCAGTGTATAACAGACTGCAACATTTCTGTGCTGTTGATCATAGATGGACAATTCTTGTGGCACAGCAAGGGCACTTGCACTACCCGGGGCATGTGCTGCATGGTCAGCTACAGCAACAGCAGCCTCGTCAATGGTTTCCACCGGGACAGGACTCCTTCCTCTTCCAGGTGACACATCAAGCTCATCCGTGTCTTAGAATTTCATTACCATCTTCTTTGAACCATTTAATGGCATCACGCCTCTCCTCAGACCTTTGAGTCGGCGATACTCCCTCAGTGCAGCACTATAATTACTGGTGTTCGCATAAAACAGTTTCCCTAACAGTGGACGGTCTCTCTTCTCGATACCCATACTAGTCACTCATGTTATCGTTTGTAAAATGACAACGTGGATGTCGTACCGTCATATAAACATTGTACTGCTCCATATTTGGTGGCCAAAATTGAAACCAACTCTTTTTATCAGCGTAAATCAGCTCCGCATTGATCATTAGCATATCTATCGAGTTTCGCTGCCGAACGATAGTTACAGCCCTTATTGGACCATTCATGCGTAGCTGCACTTTTACTGTAACCACTTCCTCCTCTCTATCGCGTAATCGTATTTGTAACGTCGACACGCGTACCTCAAATATACACTAGTGGCCATTATAATTGCTGCACCAACAAGACATGCAGATGATAAATGGGTATTCATTGGACAAATATATTATAGTAGAATTGACATGTGAGTACATTTTCACGCAATTTGGGTGCATAGATCCCGACAAATCAGTACCCAGAAAAACCACCTTCGGCCGTAATAATGGCCTTGATACACCTGGGCATTGAGTCAAACAGAGCTTAGATGACGTTGTCATGTACAGCTGCACACGCAGCTTCAACACCATACCACAGTTCATCAGGAGTAGTGAATGGCGTATTGTGTCGAGACAGTTGCTCGGCCACCATAGACCAGACATTTACAATTGGTGACAGATCTGGAGAATGTGCTGGCCAGGGCAGCAGTCGAACATTTTCTGTATCCAGAAAGGCCCGTTCAGGACCTGCAACATGCGGTCGTGCATTATCCTGCTGAAATGTAGGGTTTCGCAGGGATCGAATGAAGGGTAGAGCCACGGGTCGTAACATATTTGAAATGTAACGTCCACTGTTCAAAGTGGCGTCAATGCGAGCAAGAGGTGACTGAGACGTGTAACCAATGGCACCCCATACCATCACGCTGGGTGATACGCCAGTATGGGTCGCCAAACAAGGATGCGACCATCATGATGCTGTAAACAGAACCTGGATTCACCCGAATAAATGACGCGTTGCCATTCGTGCACCCAAGTTAGTCGTTGAGTACACCATTGCAGGCGCTCCTGTCTGTGATGCACCGTCAAGGGTAATCGCAGCCATGGTCTCCGAGCAGATAGTCCATGCTGCTGCAAACGTCGTCGAACTGTTCGTGCAGATGGTTGTTGTCTTGCAAACGTCCCCATCTTTTGAGTCAGGGATCGAGAGGAGGCTGCACGATCCGTTACAGCCATGCGGATAAGATGCCTGTCATCTCGATTGCTAGTGATACGAGGCCGTTGGGATCCAGCACGGCGTTCCGTATTACCCTCCTGAACCCACCGATTCAACATTCTGCTAACAGTCATTGGATCTCGAACAACGCGAGCAGCGATGTCGCGATACGATTAACCGCAATCGCGATAGGCTACAGTCCGACCTTTATCAAAGTCGGAAACGTGATGGTACGCATTTCTCCTCCTTACACGAGGCATCGCAACAACGTTTCACCAGGCAACACCGATCAACTGCTGTTTGTGTATGAGAAATCGGTTGGAAACTTCCTCGTGTCAGCACGTTGTAGGTGTCGCCACCGGCTCCAACCTCGTGTGAATGCTCTGAAAAGCTAATCATTTGTATATCACAGCATCTTCTTCCTGTCGGTTGAAATTCGCGTCTGTAGCACGTCATCTTCGTGGTGTAGCAATTTTAATGGCCAGTAGTGTAATCCTTGGGTTGGTTTGGTTCTATTTTTTTGAGAATAATGCCGTCACTGAACTTTTGGCAGTGCTCACACTTAGCCCTACGGCCCTGTTACTAATGAGTATGGCTCACATCCTCATTTTTTAAAAAATCTTTAATGTGTAGTGTATCACTAAGGCCTAATAGGAAGCTGATTTAGTCATTTCGTAGTCATCCATGATATGAAAGGCTATGGAGAGAGAGCTATACAGTGCTTTCATACTACAAAGTGGCAGGATGGTACTGGTTGACCTTGCGTAACGAATCTTTCTCTTACACAGCGGAAAGTCTCCCATTAATCCCCTTTCTTCATTTCAGCATCATATTATGCTGCCCAAAGTCTCCCGTACAGTTCTGGTAAACACCAGTCCCTCGTCTTAACGTCCCACATTTTAGTGTTCCTCATCATAGTCTGTGATAATACAAATAAAATAGGATTTTTTTACTAGAAGAGAGCTCAATATTGGAGCACTTTAACAGTGTTACCTGCACAAAATAGCAGTAAGTAATGAATAAGCTGCAAATAGTCTATACAACATCAAGTCTCCATTTGATCAGTTGGAGTGGCCGTCGGAATGGAGACAGATGCAAATTAAAGACTGCGTGTATTGGTTCTGGACTTGTCAGCTCGCAGTTCAGCAAATTTCTACGTTAGAACTTGAACCATCTTCAGCGGAAATTCGAAATGAAGAGGTGTCAACATTAATGATCTTTTTGTCAGAATAATAGCCAGTAATAATCTTTGTTTTAAGAGCGATTTGAAGTTGTCTAACTTATTTCCGTCATCACAGTAGTAACTTCCCATAGTAAACAATGGCCAGACTAAGTGATTAATAAGCAAAGTCTTTTATGAAGATTTGAGAGGAGGGAAGATTACAATAAATTTTCAAGTTTACTTAGCTAGTCATGTTGAGATGGCTCCAGTTGTTCTTGTCTAGGGGTGTGATTCTTGAAGCTTAAGATCTATTTTTTTAATGTAAATATCGCCGGCCCTGGCGGCCGAACGGTTCTAGGCGCTTCAGTCCGGAACCGCGCTGCTGCTACTGTCGCAGGTTCGAATCCTGCCTCGGGCATGGATGTGTGTGATGTCCTTAGGTTAGTTAGGTTTAAGTAGTTCTACGTCTAGTGGACTGGTGATAACAGATGTTCAGTCCCATAGTGCTTAGAGCCATTTGAACCATATGTAAATATATTTTCCACTGATTTTCTCACATTTTACTATATCATACAGTATTTCGAGTTTTCACATTAACAAAGCTGAAATTACGTTGTTCGCAGCTGTTATATAAAAATGCGTCCGATCACATCAACGGCAAGCTTACGACTTTCACACTCTGCGGAAATAGCAATATTCCAAAGGGTTTACAATTTTTGTTAACACATGGATTCCTGCTAGGTTTCGTTACAGTATTAATTTCGATTATTATTTCATAAATGAATCCAGAAATAAACACAGTAAACAGTACAGGATTGCGTAATTAATATTATAAATTTTAAGTGTGCAAATAATTCGTAATTTGAAATGTTTCTAAAAAAATAATTTTAACTATACATTCAGAAATAGTATTCATCGATTATAATATCGAAACTGAAATATTTTATAAAGTAATTTCCCTTCATAAATTTTAGCTTGAAATATAACATACTGTGTATAAAATCGTATGAAAGTTTTCAGGAAAGCTACTGAGATAATACTGACCTGTCTAAAATTCGAAAAATAATTCTAGTATCGACAATTACTGTTGAGGAAAAGTAATGCTAGAGGAGAATTTCCCGTTACACAGTCCTTACTGATTTCGAATGTAGTTGGCTTCTTCTGTTTTTCAAAGGCACCTTACAACTTTTGCTGACATTGATTGTGTTACATCCTAACACGGAGAACACACGCCTTTTACAGTTGTTCCACATTAAGAATGACGTGCTTCCTACAGCATTTTCTCTGAAGGACGTTAATATCCCTTTCTAAATGTGTTCCCTGTCGCAAGTGATTGGGTTATTTCCCGCTGCCCAACTCCCTAGCGGTCTGTCGGGTTTCGTGAGGTGTTTTCATTTCCGTTCAATGATACACGAGTATATTGGACAATCCTTCCACGAACCACCAACGCACGACTGCGGTTGCAGAAGTTGCTCATTTTCGCCGACACCTAACAGCGCCATCTGTCTTCGCTCGACAGGATTTGATTGCGCAGCATTGGAGGCACCACTTGTGGTCAGAAAAGAAATCGGACCTCCTGCTCGTAAATATTCATTTTGATATGAAATAATCATCTTAAAACCGTTGTCTGTTACGTATCGCCGGCCGGAGTGGCCGAGTGGTTCTAGGCGCTTCAGTCTGGAACCGCGCGACCGCTATGGTCGCAGGTTCGAATCCTGCCTCGGGCATGAATGTGTGTGATGTCCTTAGGTTAGTTAGTTCTAAGTTCTAGGTGACTGATGACCTCAGATGTTAAGTCCCATAGTGCTCAGAGCCTTTGTTACGTATCGTTTACCAAAGCCGTCGCCCAATTCCTCTGCCGATTATAGAACATGTAAGTGATTGTAAGTTTTAGTTCAAATACATTTCAATGAGCAATCGCAAAAGCTATCACCAGCAGGTTTGCAAAAATGTGTTCGACAAATTTTGCTGTATTATACTGGGTACTCTTCATAATCCATTAACATCCATTTTTTCCGAAGGCTTCGTTCAGAATGTTCCAATATGTGTGAAATCTTATGGGACTTAACTGCTAAGGTCATCAGTCCCTAAGCTTACAAACTATTTAACCTAAATTGTCCTAAGGATAAACACACTCACTCAAGCCCGAGGGAGGACTCGAACCTTCGCCGGGACCAGCCCATGGCGCTTAGTAATCGAGGTTTCTTTAAATATTGCTCGTTGATTTATTACCTGTGATTATTGTTTTCCAAAGTCGAATTTTGTTTGAATGTGTTGATTAATTATGCTGATACAAACTATTTTTATTTCAACATCATGAAAGCTGTACCCTGTCTTGAGAGCGTTCAGTTGCAAATTTTTGTATGTTTAAAATAATTATTTATGCTTTAAGTGTACTTCCAAGTAGAAGAAACAGTTTTAAAGGAAAAGGCTATATGAGGTAGGCGGTAACAGGAAGAGCATACTTACGCAAAAGTGCAACAACAAGTGGAAAAATCATTTAGTAATAATGACTTTCTCAACATTAAACTTGAACTGTGGAATGTCAGCTCCCTGTTTCAGTGTCTCAGAGCGTAACGAATAGCGTGCACACGGATGCTGTAAACTCTCAAAACGTGCCTTCACATGATGATGCAGCAGGCAAGGCCAGGCCAGATAACGGCTACCGAAAGTGGCAGTCTACGCGTTAACATGATTTGCCCATTAGTACTTAACAACCAGAAGATCTCTGACATTCATTTGAAAACTAAACATCGATACATTGACCCAAACAAGAAACCTCAATAATCTCACAAAAGAAATCGTCCGCCAAAAAATTCTCATCATTGCTCTTCAAGAACCACGATTAATTGACAATTAAAACTTGCATTACTGAAACTATGGCATCTTCAAGAGCAAAATACAACAAAAGGTAGCGAAAGGCGTACCAATCTTCGGCACTGCATTTCTCGAACACAGATCTGTCATCAACTCTGTCAAAGATATCGCATCCATCAACAAACGACTTATGATTATGCTCATTCAGAGCCCCTATAAAAGATATACACTCGAAAATACTATGAGCAAAATTCACCAAGATGACGTGAAAATACTAATGGGAGACTTCAACTCTCTATTTGGGACAGAAAAAACCTGTAGAAAAATCATTGGTACAAATTCAACACACCGAAACGCTTAGACCAACGGCACACGTCTGACTGACACTTGCCAACAATTCAACCACAAAAGAATGTCTTCCCGCTTTAGGAAGTAGCCTGTTCCCAAGAAACATGTTTGGCTACCAGGTGCAAGCTGCTTTCGTTCGCCTTTCGAGACTCGCTGAGAGCCAGATTTTTAATTCTTTTGTAGCAGAGCTACAAGCAGGCAGATACAAACGCAATAAGGGAATCGTAAGACAACGCTCGAGCAAAATGCGCCTTGCTACTTTCAGTAACCCTTAGTGTCAGAGCGAAAACCTTACGGTACTGCCAAATTCATAATGACGACATATTTTTTGTTGTTGTGAATACATAAGTTTATCTATGAAATGCCACATTTTCATAATAATTGCGAATGATACAGGAAATGAGGTAAATGCAGATCTTTTCGAAGTCAAAAGTCGATAATGTCCTACGAATTCGTGTTAAAATAGGCTCAATCGTCTTACAGATACTTAATGCTTTATTAAGATAGTCTGCCGTCGTGATGTTTCTGTAGTAAGCTGAATTTAATTTGTATTAGTACAGTGAATATTTTAATTGGATTTTCCATTAGTTTACTAAACGCAACAGTAATCATCAAAGAGAAATTAATCAGCAAAAGAATTTTCTTTCACGATATCTAAAACGATCTGACAATGCTAAAGTTGTTTACAAATTCTACGTCAGTAGAAACCTACTGGTTCCAACGATATCATTATACCAGAGTAGTTTGAAGAGTATTTTCGTCTAGAAATGGATTGCGTTGACGGTTGATCGATCAAGAGCGGGAAAGGTAAATCTTTACGAATATATGACGAGAGGGACAAGTGCTTGAGAGAGGACTTCTCTACCAATACAAGTGCTTGAGAGATGACTTTAATTTCAGTCTCCTGGATAGTTTTGTTTCTCAAATCAAGAAGTGCGTTATCATACAGTAACACATGTGATGTAGTTGTATTACTCGATTTTCTTACGCTAAGACCGAAAGGTGTCTCAGTTGTTGGCAACAAATTCCAGCTGTGTTGCACACAGACCTTGGGGCAGAATTCGTAGACCAAAACACACTTTTGGAGCTATCAGATGTAAAATATTATGTTCATACTACTCTTTGCTCGAGTTTGTATCTTTTGGAGGGGCTCTGCCTTTCATTTCTTCTTAGGAAGTTAACGATAAAGGCATCATAACACGTCACCAGTAACAGTATTGCATACGAATGCTCAATGAGCGACCTGATGACGTTCAATAATAGTCACTCCGTTGATTTTTGTTGTTTCGAATTAGAGCATGCAGTACTTCTACACCAGACTTCTGAACTTTGCCTGTTGAATGCAAATGTCGCGTGATGGTAAAATGGTAATCTATCACATATATCAGTAGTCGAGACTTCCTTAATGTGGAAAATCATTCATGCCAGAACGATCTTTGTTGAAACAAGAATATCTTTTCCTGGCGTATTTTTCCCAAAAGCAGTCGCTCCACACACAATTCAAATCTTTCTAGCTGCCTCCTCTGCATTCACCCCTCTATTATACCAAAAGCAAACGTTGTGTTGCAGATGTTACACCTATTTCCACTTGCGACTCAGTTTTACAATGCTTAACTGTAGTTCATGATTTTCAAGTTTGCGAAATCCATTGCTTAGCTGCCAGATGATAACTAGAACTTCAAATTCGAAAATGACAGTTGAGACACACACTGACAGCGTCGCGACGCGTTCACCTGGGCGGCGCCGGATATCAGGCGGCGGGTGGCGTCTGGCCGGTGGCCGGTAGCCGCTGCAGCGCGAGGAAACGCTCGAGAGAAAGCTGGTATGATCGCGGCGCAGCCACGAGCTATCCTGCGGAATTGTTTCTGGAATACTTGTTATTGCTGGTGGGTAGAATGTTAAGCGAATTATCTTCGATGTTCAGTCAGTCTCATAACTTTTGACCGACTGCGGTAAAAAAAAAAAAATACAGTTGGACGCGAACAGGCGACTATAAGTTTAGAACGCACGACGCTTGCCACTAGACCACGGGCTCACGTAGTCCGACAACGTCTCGGAAGTAGATAACACTTCCTCCTGACACTTCCGCATATTACCGTGTGCCAGATTGTGCAGATTGCCGGACTTAGAGTTGTCAGGGGCGGTCAGTTTTATTGGCCACTTTAAGTGAATGACTCGGACTTAGTCCCTGTGGCGGCCGGCCGGCGGTCAGTTTTATTGTCTAAGACTGTACATAACCTATCAGCTGATGTATAAGTAACTGTATAATGCACCTGATGCTGGCAGCATGCTGCCAAAATGCATTGTGCTAATAAAATACTAGTAAAAACTGGCTGCAGCAGTATAAATTATTCCACATAAGCTTACAATACAGTCACAGACCTTAAGCAACATCCATATAACATGGATAAATTTAAACAAAAGTAAATTGCTTGCATTTTTCTAAATTTTGCATTACATTACACTGAGGTTACTGAAAGTTTATTTTTACATAACAATGTTCAGTATATGCCAGTCATTTATTTAACCAGTAATTTTATTTGAGTTTACTTTCTAAATTTGGTATTTCAGGGTAAGTATTTGCAAACTCAGTGCTTTCTGAGTCATTTATTTTCTCGTGAATTGTTGTGATGCAGGAAAGCGTGGCAACCTTCTGTTGCAATTCAGTGTTTTCTTTGTGTTAGCAATGATTTTTGCAGTATATATTACATGGTATATTACGTGGTATCCTTTTTACCCCCCCTCCCCTTTCCAGCCCTGTGAGGTGCGTGAGCGATTGCACTATAGTCCACCCATTCCACAATTATCATCTAAATTTAGCTTAAATTTAGAATAGATTCTTCTTTCAGGAGAGTCTGTTGTACACTTTCCTCCAACTAACTGGTGTTGTTTTCCTTCGGTAACGATGGCCTTTTTCACTGTAAAATTTCATTAGGCATATGCGATCACTGGCAGTTATATCACAGTCCAGTAGGCCGATTAGGAAGGCGGAGATTACAAAGTGACAAACACAATGCCTATTGTTGATTGGGGAAGAATGAAATAAGTGTTCATTATTAAGTGACCTGTTTTCAGCTCTAGTCTGATGTCAGTGTGCACGGTTTCCAATTTTGCTTCAGAACTTTCCGTCGTATGGCGGTCATTTCACACGAAACTTTGATTGTAGTTAAATTTAAACGGTGATTATTAGGAAATTAGTGACATGATAGAGACAGTTTCTGTGCCTGAATAAAATCTGCTCAGGATTTCACCTGCTCAAGTGGTTTTACAGCCACTATCATTAGAATGATTGCTCCACCATTACCAAGTGGTACCTGATAGCGGTATGCCATTGCATACGCTCTATGAGACTTCCTCATTCCCTTGTCTCCCATTGTCTTGATCTGTAGACATTGTATGTGCAAAAATATTTAACTCGTTGTTCTGTTCACATTTGCTCTTCAAATGTACTGTTCAGGTTAATATGACCCAACATTAAAATACAGCTATATACCAGTATACTGTTGGAAATAATAATATTATGTGGTCTTTTATTCAACAAGATTTGTTATTTCGATGTTCACTTAGGGTAAATTTGGAACAACAATTTTCAGTGAAGCATCCTTCTTAGAGATCATTTGATTGTTTTTCTTCTCAAACTTTTTCCTCACTTTGCTACTGCAGTTTGGACGTAAGCTGTCGCATAAAAATCGACAAAATTATGAATATGAAACAATAGTTTTCAATACAGGCAATTATTTCTGAAAGCATGACATTTATTTTCTAACTCATGATAGTTTGGACATAAGTAGGTAACATGTGTTTTGCAAACATTATTACTCTTTGATTTACTGTTATTGCTTTTTGGACGCAGCTTACAGAGCCTACACTTAGTACGTTTTCTTGTTGACACTGATAACGACACACTTGCCATACCTTCAGGGTTTTGGGTGCACATGACCACACTCACAGAATATTCTATTCTTGAGAAAGGTTTTCTTGATGCAGTATGTTCAGCTAATAGTGATTTTCCAAGTATCTCCAGACATATTCTGCCCCTCAATATTTGACATCATTATTGTTTCTTTTTGAAACACTGTTAAAAAAAACGACTTCAAATGAACTTTTTACTTGATTTATTCTGCTGGTTGCATACCTGCTAACTCTTGCGGTACTCCTGATAATATTCGAAGATGGTAGGTGACCGTGTCGTACTTGTGGGTGTAACTGTAATTCTACATTTTTAGAAAGAAAAGACTGTATACTATTTTGTACACTGTCATAAAACACTTGCTTTCAGATGCATTACTTCCAAGATCCTCAAACTTGGAAGTTTCTGTCATCTCGTGAGTCATTTACAAATTTTTGCAACTCAACATCAATCAGTGATCTAACTGCCATGGTGTAACAATTCAAACTGAGCAGAAACAATACACATTCAAATAATTGAGAATTGCTAAACAATTGCTTGAGAAAAGTAAGATACAATAACGTTGTTGTAAATGCAGAGACGTTGATGATAGTTCAGAGAAATCTAGAGCGATGAAAATCATAATGTTTGACATTGCATTAATAATATCTGTACAGTGTGTAAACTTTTAGATGGCAGACCTCTCCCTAGTCCTGAACCGGCAGAAGTCGGTAAACGTCGGGAGGCTTCGGTAGGCACGCAGTTTCGACTGCTACCAAAATTACGTAGCTGACTGTGCTGTACAAGGTAGCCCTTGTCGTCTGCTTCGTTATTGTTTTGCGCTGTACTGTGCTGCGTGTTTTTATTGTGCAGTTGTGCTAAACATTATCAAAATGAGTGAAGAGGCAGTTGCTGGCCCATCTCGGGAGTCGCCAACAACCCCTACCGGTAGGCCTATGGTTAGAAGGAAACCAGTATTACATAGCGATGCTCGCAAAATTATATTGCATGTGACTGAATGCTGCGAAAGGGAGAGGGAGCAGAAAAAAATGCTTCACCCCATTTACAAATCTTCAGTGAGAGCTGCTACATACACAGGACAAAGCATGGGTAGCATTGGATGATTCAAACAGTTTTCCAAGAATCATCCTGGCGTATCACCACAAACGCCTGGCAGGAAAAGGTGAGTTTCCATTTCAGGTATTTTGTTCGCGATTACTTTGAAGGAATCACCAAAATTTCATCGCAGTCGGATGAATGGTTTGGGAATGCACAGAGGGCAGACATACATACATCCATTTTTGTATATAGACATTGACAGTTACGCTATACTATATGACCTGTTTAAGGATATTAAAATTTTATAATTAATAGTTTAACATTGCGGGGAACGAAATAAAATGAAAAAAAAAATTGTGTGTAGTGGGAATCGAACGCGGGTCCGCTGCGTGACAAGCCTGTACCTAATTTTTTTTTAATCTCATTTTGTTCGCTTTTGTTCGTTGTATCTGCTCGGGGCGGACGTCGTAAGACATCCATTTATGTTCGTTGTTGATCGATTGACTAAGTTTTTTTATTACACAGGGCACATAACCCTCTGACCGAACACGCTGAGCTACCGTGCCGGCAACAAATCTATTGCGCTACGCATACAACGGTGACCTAACTGTTAAAACATTGTCCATTACTGGTTTCGGGCGTTCAGAGAACAACTCACCAAAGTTTCATTGCAATCGGATCAATGGTTTGTGAGAGTATATATATATATATATATATATATATATATATATATAGAGAGAGAGAGAGAGAGAGAGAGAGATTTTAATGTACATGACGATTTCAGTTTCGTTCACGAACAGCATTTAAAGCGAGTTTTACTTCCAAGCCTTTCGTCTGCTTTCGTGTAAGCATGACGCGCAATTTGTAGTGCCAGAGCACTGCAACTGGTAGGCGTGCCTTGCCCCCCCCCCCCCCCCCCCCTCAACGCTCCTCTCCCCTCGCCAGCCAATGCTTGCTTCCTCCTCTCCCTGCACTCCCCTCACAACTCTGCCGTTGATGACCAAAGTATTTTAAAATGTTTTCATGCACTTTTTGTTTATGTATTTTCAGACATAGTCATTAAATGTGGCAAAGTTGTCTTGGTATTTAAATAATTAGAAACGAAATTTACTCTTTTATATCATATAGACCCGAACATAGCAGCAGGGTTAAGCGAATGAAGACAGGAGAGGAAATAGAACAAATAATTCACTTTTATCGCAGATTATGGACTTTCTCTTCCTTCTTATTGATGGTTGGTGAATATTCTTCTGACCACTCGGTTGTGGCATGGATGTGTGCTCCGTTGTCTAGGGTACGGATTGGTAGATTTTGAGGTCACTGAGACTCCGCGTGAGATTCGTCCTTACCTGGTCCTGGAAACAGCTGTGACGTCACGGGCTGACACTACCTCGGCGCTGCTTCTTGTGTCTGACGCTTCCGCCAACCTCCTGATGGCCGAGTTCCGCGCTGTAACCAACGGCAAGCCACCGTCTTTATTGAAGGTGTTATTAAATAATTTCATTTCTGTAACTTCTATAGATTGAGAGTACACTACAGAAAGACGGAATTAATGAGAAGTGATAGAACAGTGATAAACTTAAGAGCAAAACTGTGGGCCACGAAGTAGACGAAATGAAGTAATTCTGCTACCTTGGAAGCAAGGTAACAGATGACGGACGAGGCAAAGAGGACATAAAAAGGAGAATAAAAAGGTACAGAGTGTATACCTGGTCAAGAGATGACTGTTGGTATCAAAACTCTGGCTTAATTTCAGGTATAAATTTCTGAGAATATAAGTTCGTAGGACAACGTTGTATGGTAGTAAATCATGGACAGTGGGAAAAGTGGGAAGAAACAGAATCGAAGCGTCTGAGACGTGGTGCTACAGAAGGGTGTTGAAAATCAGGTGGACTGATGAGGTAACAAATGAGAAGGTTCCCTGCAGAATTATGGAGGAGAGGAACATCTGGCAAAGGCTGACAAAAGAAGGGACATAATAGGACATGTGTTAAGTCAACAGCGAATAACCTCCTTGGTAGTAGAGGGAACTGTAGTGGGTAAAAACTGTAGAAAAAAAGTGTTTTTATTACGCTATCGAAGAAATCTTCCCATCGCCAAAAGCTCCCAAAGCGCCGTGTTCTGAGGACCTTGGCTTATCGAGTGCAGTCCGTCTGTAATACCAAAAGAAGTCCCATCCATCAGTTTTCCATGAAAATGGCTAGCATAAGAATCTAATATACACTCCTGGAAATTGAAATAAGAACACCGTGAATTCATTGTCCCAGGAAGGGGAAACTTTATTGACACATTCCTAGGGTCAGATACATCACATGATCACACTGACAGAACCACAGGCACATAGACACAGGCAACAGAGCATGCACAATGTCGGCACTAGTACAGTGTATATCCACCTTTCGCAGCAATGCAGGCTGCTATTCTCCCATGGAGACGATCGTAGAGATGCTGGATGTAGTCCTGTGGAACGGCTTGCCATGCCATTTCCACCTGGCGCCTCAGTTGGACCAGCGTTCGTGCTGGACGTGCAGACCGCGTCAGACGACGCTTCATCCAGGCCCAACCATGCTCAATGGGGGACAGATCCGGAGATCTTGCTAGCCAGGGTAGTTGACTTACACCTTCTAGAGCACGTTGGGTGGCACGGGATACATGCGGACGTGCATTGTCCTGTTGGAACAGCAAGTTCCCTTGCCGGTCTAGGAATGGTAGAACGATGGGTTCGATGACGGTTTGGATGTACCGTGCACTATTCAGTGTCCCCTCGACGATCACCAGTGGTGTACGGCCAGTGTAGGAGATCGCTCCCCACACCATGATGCCGGGTGTTGGCCCTGTGTGCCTCGGTCGTATGCAGTCCTGATTGTGGCGCTCACCTGCACGGCGCCAAACACGCATACGACCATCATTGGCACCAAGGCAGAAGCGACTCTCATCGCTGAAGACGACACGTCTCCATTCGTCCCTCCATTCACGCCTGTCGCGACACCACTGGAGGCGGGCTGCACGATGTTGGGGCGCGAGCGGAAGACGGCCTAACGGTGTGCGGGACCGTAGCCCAGCTTCATGGAGACGGTTGCGAATGGTCCTCGCCGATACCCCAGGAGCAACAGTGTCCCTAATTTGCTGGGAAGTGGCGGTGCGGTCCCCTACGGCACTGCGTAGGATCCTACGGTCTTGGCGTGCATCCGTGCGTCGCTGCGGTCCGGTCCCAGGTCGACGGGCACGTGCACCTTCCGCCGACCACTGGCGACAACATCGATGTACTGGGGAGACCTCACGCCCCACGTGTTGAGCAATTCGGCGGTACGTCCACCCGGCCTCCCGCATGCCCACTATACGCCCTCGCTCAAAGTCCGTCAACTGCACCTACGGTTCACGTCCACGCTGTCGCGGCATGCTACCAGTGTTAAAGACTGCGATGGAGCTCCGTGTGCCACGGCAAACTGGCTGACACTGACGGCGGCGGTGCACAAATGCTGCGCAGCTAGCGCCATTCGACGGCCAACACCGCGGTGCCTGGTGTGTCCGCTGTGCCGTGCGTGTGATCATTGCTTGTACAGCCCTCTCGCAGTGTCCGGAGCAAGTATGGTGGGTCTGACACACCGGTGTCAATGTGTTCTTTTTTCTATTTCCAGGAGTGTATATGCAGAACAACAGAAGGAGAGTAAGCAGCTCTCTTTTTCACCATTCGGTGGCGCAGTGGCAAGGTAGATAGCCGCTTCTTGAAGAGCCATAACAGCAAGTCAGTGTTCCGTGCTCCATCTAGAATGCCAGAAGTCATTCGGTCTGTGAACGATAAACCAGGCCCTGAAAAATCAAGGCGTTTACAAAATACCGTATGATTGAGGTAAGTATTACGATGGATAGACAATGCGTTCTGAGCTGTACGTGGCTCGTGTTCCCCCCATCATGTATTTTACACTCTGTTTTTAACGTACTTCCACCTCAGCAGGTTAATTTAATTAACTGTCACTGAGTTGCTGCTTTGCCTGACCATGAGAGGCGCTAGCAGTGCGTATCGATATATCCCTTCCGATAGGATCTTTGCTCTGCTGCTATTACTTCCCGGTTGTCATCTATCGTGGAGTCTGTCGGAACGTGTGAGGAGGAGAGTTCAGGGCGGCAGTTCGGGTCGTGAGTTGGGCCCTGGCAGTCGGTTGCAACGCGTCGGGAGCGCAGCCCGGGCCAGCCAGTCGCCGGCTTGCAGCGGCAGTCAGCCCTGCGTGGACATCGCCCGTCCGACCGTTGCCGCCACGCATCACTTAAGCCGGGCCTGACTTTTGGTGGATTGTTGGTCGGTCGGTTCGTCCGTGGACATCTCCGTGCGGCGTAGTCGACTGGGCCGCTGGCGGTCTCTGCGCCATGTTGGAATCTGTCTGTAGCTGTCCGATCGGTACGAGCATCGTCGCTCGCCGACCCAGGACGTGAAGGTTGAGTGGTTTGAGCATTGCGTTGTTGGTTCCGGCGTTGCTGTTGTGGAGGTTTTCCTGTGACCAACAACGAGTGAAGTGTTCGAGATAACCGCCATCAGGTGGAATAGATCAAATTAATTTACTCATAGTCAAGTGCACCAGCGGAATTTTCTGCCTTGTGGCCGTTAGTGTTCTGGTTATCTGCCCTGGGCGCTAACATAGTTTTTAGGCAGTGTCTTTTCCTCACGTGTTGTTGCTGCCCAACATGGTGTGTAGTTTTGGCAGCTGAGTTCACATACGCGTTTGTTTGGGGATAGTGATACTTGTAATTTTTTGGCGCCTTGAATTCTCGTGTACTCCGTCGTGTCAAGCAAGCAGTTGGTCGGTCGGTCCGTGACTGTCCCTTGGTTGGGTTCGCACGACTTGAGTATAGTTTGACTCACCACCTGTCTCGCCTAAGTGAACGAGGGCAGACCGACCCACTGGAGACTCCTAAGTGCCGTTCTCTTCATTATACTTTTGGCAGTGTTAATGTCGTTGTGATTTAACTGTATTTTATATTTTTCATTTGGAAAGGTTGGTTGTCGACGTTCAGCTCTGGAAACGTGTTATCAGAGTTTCCTTCAAGTCCAAACATTATCGCCTTCTGCTCTTGAAAGGCTATTGTAATTTGCTCTGAAAGATTTTACAAGTTATTGTGGACCTTCCGCCGTTGGTGTTACAAAAGGAAATTTTTAAACTTAATGTTTTACCGATTGTTGCAATATATATTTCCTTAATTTGTGGAATTTAACTTTGCGGCCTTCATCCATCTAATTGTGTTTGTTTATCTCTTTCTGTTCACCTTGTGGGCCATCAGCCCTGCTAGCATCTTAAAATATTGTGACCTTCTGCCTTCAGTAATCATCATAGTATGTGTGGAATTTTGAAGATTTAATCCAGCGGCCTTCAGCCGCTCCGCATGCTGATCTCATATATGTATACCATTTATCTTATTGGTAAATTTTACTGTGTGTCATGTCTTTTCACAATTGAATTTATTCTAAAGCATCTGTTTGGAGGCCTTCAGTTGCGAAGCAAATTTAATTCTTTCAAAAGTGTATTTGTGAACTAAATGATAATAAATTACAATTGTGAAACGAATCCGACTGCAACTCCCTTGTCCCATTCCACAATCCCAATTACCTGTTGGACTTGCGTGATTTAGCGGGCGTTTCCCGTTCCACAGAACAACTATGGACTGGACATAAAACATGTCTGTGACTACGCATTCAGAGAAATTATCGGTAGCTCAACACGCTTTAGAGTATGGACATAAAATTGTTTTCGACGACGTCACAATCGTGGCGCGATCTGTAGCTTTCTCGGATAGAGTAATAAAAGAAACCGTGCAGATAAAAACACCTAATAACTCCCTCAATAAAGACGACGGCTAGCGACCGAGTACAGCGTGGAACAAGGCCATGGCGAGGTTAATTGGATGCGGAAGACGCGCCCCTCTTCTCCAACGGGGCCACATATGTGGAAAAACTGCTCGCTTACTTGCACGTGGTCAGTGTTAGCAGGGGTCTCGACTTCCAGGTACTGGTGTAGCTGGTAATCGCAGCATACAGCCGGTTTCCACCGGTGTTAGTCTTGGTTCATCTGCCGATAGGGGTGGAATGGATATAGTGTGGCTGCTACTGCGATTTCGACGTCCGGGCACGCGAAAAACTCTCGTTGTGCTGAAGCTGATGGGTTGGCTACTGGCTCCAGTCAAGATGCTGGTGTCACGCTGTTGGTGGCGTATCTGGTTGTCAAGGAACCATTCCCACTATGGCTCATACGAGAACTAGATCTTGTTTTTGAAGGTGTTTTGGTCTGCAGGTGGTGGTGTAGAATGGTACATACTCTAAAAAGGTGGTAAATGCTGTTCCTCAACTCTTCTTCTGTATTGTTGGGACCATTTATGTCTTGACTATCCGCTAGACCATTGGAAGGAGTAAGGAAGAGAATGGATTGGAGATGCTGTACTAGATTAAAGATACAGATGTTTCAAAACGCTTGGCATCGAAATTGGGGCGACTGTGACTTTAGGAAGAAGTATTGCAAATACAAGGGATAACCTCCTATTGTCGGAATCCATTGACCTGTAGTAACTTTGTATCACATCGGGGAAATGCGATTACACATACGCTAGTACCATTCACTTACGTCATAGAAATAATCCCACAAAGTATATGTGGAGGTGGTGCCATCGACTCTGCAATAGTGGCTGGGAGCCAGGAATGGAACTGCTGACTTGGTGCTGAGTGGAAAAAGTCACACATATAGCTAGACATGATCATCTGTATGATGTCTTCATTTACACCATGCCAGTTTACTTTCCAGTGTGCAAGTTATTGCGCAGTAGACTCGTTCAGTTGATGGAAGAATGCTGGCACCTCTAACCTTAAGGCCACCAGAATAATCAGCTTGTCTCATTCTGGAGCTGCTGATAACACAAATAGTTGTGAACTCTCTAGCGCTGTTGGTGGAATGAGAGCAGGCTTTTGGCTACCTTTTCTCTCGCTTGAATCCTTCTGCAGCCGGCCGCGGTAGTCTAGCGGTTCTAGGCGCGCAGTCCGGAACCGCGCGACTGCTACGGTCGCAGGTTCGAATCCTGCCTCGGGCATGGATGTGTGTGATGTCCTTAGGTTAGTTAGGTTTAAGTAGTTCTAAGTTCTAGGGGACTGATGACCACAGATGTTAAGTCCCATAGTGCTCAGAGCCATTTGAACCAATCCTTCTGCAGCTGCTCATGAAAAGAATACTCTTTCGTGAACTCGTTTGTGCTGCTGGTGGAAAGAGAGCAGGCTTTTGACTACCTGCTGTCTCGCTTGAAATCTGACACGTATCGACTACATATGCAATCCACATGCGCCATAGAAGATGGTGGTATAAGGCAATGGGTTTTTTGGATTCAATTCAACCTTAAACGCTTTCATTCACCTTGAACACATTATGTCATCATGACCCCCCTCCCTGTTCCCACGCAATTTCCCCAAACACCCTTCCTGTTCGAAGACAATGTAAGCATACTATCTTAGCGGACATTAAAACGAAGCAACCACTCACAGCGTGATACTTTAGCGAATATTAAAATGAAATGGTCACTCATGAAACTATGAAACTAGGTAAACTTCATTTGAATTGCCAAAAATGGCGCCAGATCCAAAGATTTTCCTCTGAACTGCGTAAAATTGTTTCATGTACAAGATTTCCACATCGAAATCTACATAAGATTCATTTAAATTGTTATCATGTTCAAAGAAATTTTCCTCTGAATTGCGTACCACACGCACACTATATATATATATATATATATATATATATATATATATATATATATAATGAATATGTAGTCTATATACATATATAGACTACACTGCCACTAAATTTTGGGTGCGTAACCGAAATTTTATGTGTCGAACAGATTGGACTGTAAGCAAAAGCAAATTTAAAAGGAGTGAGCGAAGTTCTGTCACGATCTCTTTGGTCTTTAAAGCATATAAGAAGTCTTGATAGATTTGATCTGTATTCTGGCGTAGTGGAAAGAGTCCACATAGTTTCCTTCAAAATGCCTAGCATCACCTAGTTATTAGGGGGGAGACAATATGAACTGATGAAAACCTGTTATTGGAAAAACTGGTCAACGTTCTTACTGACATTGGTAATGTAAATTACACTGTGAATGGCACACTCCTTAACAAAAAGAATTAAATTCTGATGTGCCTTTTACACTGACATTTTGTGACAACAGTATCGTGACTAAAATATGTGATCAACTGGACTACCAAGAATAATCAGTGATTGGACGGCCTGTAATGTCAAGGAAGTAAGTGTTTGATGCACTTAACAGTTATCTACAAGGTAAATTTTTCAACGTCATCTCTGTGTCACACAACATCAAGATGAAACTAGCATTTATCCTACATGAGAATGAAAGGGTGGCAGGAAGAAGCATATTGGTAAAAAATCGACAAAGAAGCACAAGAAACCAGTTCGACGAATTATTATAATCTTGTGACAAACCATGTAAAGTAGAATTTGCTAACTTTAAAATGGCTGCACTAGTGTATGAGCACGAGCTGCCTGTGATATTGAAGGAGCTTTGTGTAGACGACAGTTATCTTATGGACCTGGATATAATGCAAAGTTTTTTTTTACAAAATGAATATGTGTCACTACCAATTATCAAAGCACGACTTCAAGGAAACAGCAATAGGACTATGAGCAATCATAAGACAGATGGAATAGACCGTTTAATGTGAATGAGTTTCAAATTTATATTAGTAACTTGTACTGCATCTTTGCCTAAACAACAGGGTATTAACAGACTGGCTTTACAATATACAACTACAGAACGGAGGGCATGTATGGCACAGTGAAGACTATTTAAGTGTATTAAATCCCAACAAACAATATTTAAAACATGTTTCTCTCTACTTCATGCCAATGACTTTTATATGTTGTAAAATACTATATAGCTTACATAACAGTTGCTGTGTGGTGTTTAAGAGTGTTCTGCAGTTCATCTACTGGGGAAAAAAGAATAACCGAAAATACATTGGTGTATAAATAAACCTCCCTAATAATCAAGATTGAGAAAGGGTAAAGGTTATGTTGTTTCTTAACAGTTTTAATTACAGGTATTTATCTGTAAACTATGTGGAAATTATTGTTAACACATACTCCTAGAAAGACGAAGTAAGTGCAATATATAAGTGTTATATTAAAGCTGAAGAACCATATTTTTCTCGAACCAGGAAATCGTCCTCCATAATACTGTTCAATATAGATACTGCCAAATTGGGATTGGTTCCCCTAATAATGTCATTCCATGGTCTTAAGAACCAATGAATCATACTGACTTACAGTTAATGTGCTACACATACGCAAAAGAAAACTGTAACTGGAAGAAAGTGAAGTCAAAAAATGTAAAACCAAATTCCATGTTGGAACAATATAAAGTGCTACTGTAAAACAAGGATGTACTTCAAATATTTAATCAAGGCTTAAGAATTCCTTTAATACGAGTATAGAGAAAATATGGATATGACTGGGGAATACCAGATACCTGCATTTACAGTGAATTGCAGTGGAAAGTGGCCACATGTGGAGTACTCGCTGAAAGTGACGGATTCAAGCACATTTACTATATCAAGGTATGTGAAAAATCAATTTAGTAGCCTCCATTCCAATTTTTATCTGCTTAAAATTGACGCTTACATTGTGTCTAAATGTAATGTAATGTCCATTGTGCATCTGGCAAAAGAAAAACCCATTTGCAGAGTTTAAAACTGACAGAATAACTAAGTTTAAAGCACATTCATTTGCTAAAACTGTAAACTTAAAGTTGTATAGGAAAAGTCTGAAAGGATGTCGTGGAAACATATTACCAAAGTGCACCCAAGAAGACATGAAATGATTTAACAACAGTGTAATGCAGGAAATAAAAGGATAATTTAAAATCCCTGAATGCTCTCAGGTAGGAGTTGAAAAAAAGGAACAGAAGGATTTGTTATATACATAAAACAGATGGTTTACTGGTAAATGCTTCGACATGTTTTAGAATCTGTCAGAATACCACCTTCATACTTATCAAATTATTGGTTGGAAAAAGAATTGTATGATTTGAATGTATGTTTAAGCTGTAAGTTAAAATTTAAGATGGGCACTATTAAAAATACATAAAGCAAACATATAGAAGTTGTTCCTTATGTATAAATGTATACACATTAAGATTTTGATGAAGAATATTTGTTTTATTATTCATTACCGAAAATTCTACAAAAAGTTTCCTATAGATGATGATCTACATTTTCCCTTTGGATGGTAATCTTACAAAATGGCTGGAAGCGGGTAGGTAGATGATCTAGTAAAGTAGCCAATACTGAGCTGCTAAAAGCACAGCAACCCTCATTTCTCGCCTATACAAAATGAACAGAATGAGTCATGAAAGAAAATTATACCACATAAAGTATATTCATTGGCAGCATAAATTTTTAGTTAATAGATAGACAGAATACATGATACCCTATACAGCATCAGATTTGATCTGGTAGCAAAAGTATGAATTGTTGGTAATTCACAAATAACTGTCAAATGGGATGATTTAATATTTCACAATTTAAGGTAACTGAAAATGTGAGGATTAAATAATCTTCTGTAAGGAGCTACACGCTATGAGATCTTCAAAGTTATGATAAAATGCTCAAAGCCACCAATTCTCATAAGCGAAGTTGTCCTCCTACAGAGGCAGTAAATATGGCCAAATCATTAAGAAAGCATTAAATAAACTAGTGGACCTTTATTGACCGAGGATGATGCAGATAATGCACAAGATATTTGCAAGTGGAATATAGTCTCCATCGAATCACCTGCACATGTGATTTTGTTCATAATCCAAATGAATTAGTAGAGCAATTAGCTTACTTGCTACCTTTGAAAGAATTAGGCAATAATTTACATAATAATAGAATAATATCTACTGAATAAGAGCTTTATGAAGTATAAATTATTCTTTGACGTTTAGCATAGTTGTTGGAAACTAAAAGATTCCTTTTCAAGATTCTAAATAGCATGTGAGTTCCATCACTTGAAACAAACCCACAAGAAGTGCGTTATGCAGGGTTGGAAGCAGTCACGCAATTTTACATACGATTTCACAACACAGACTGGATTATGGGAACAGATGGCGACGGATCATGCACAATTTTGCAGGAGAATTAGAGATATAGGCCAAATTATAGCACCAATATTACGTGTAAAACCTGGGTCCTTAAAAGTTTCAACATGTAAAGCAGAACTCGACCTCATTTCTTGCCAAAAAGATTAAAACACTGGCAATTAAAAATTCTTTTACAGCAAAATTCCAGTCAGCAAATAATAATAATAATAATAACAACAATAATAACAACAATAATAATAATAACAATACTTATTGAACATCATATAATCAAATGCAATCCCTGGAAATAATACAGTTTCAGGACACTGTACACAGTATTCTTCAGGAAACATCATTTTACATATTACAAACTAAAGTTTTATGTGTAACAATATATTTTAATGTGTTTGACATTTTTAATGTACAAATAAGTGTTAAAAATATTTTTATTATGCTTAGATCACTTTTTAACTATTTAAAATTATGAATTAGATGTACTTACAAAGTGGTTTTCATAAAGATGAGATACTCATCTCGGGAATAAAATTATTTTCAATTAAAATTCATTTTAGCTGATCTTTTAATTTGATAGTATGAAAGACTGAGATACTTTTTGGAGGGACTGGCTGCATTCAGCCTTGCATGAGGTACATCTTTTTCACATGAAGCTGTTGTGTGGTTATTTACATGGTATCTCAATTTTTTCCTGCACTGTGATGGTGTACATCCAGTTGAAGTTTGAATTCATTGTTAGCACAAGCAATACTACTTTCAATATATATACACTTATAAACACCTAATTTTGGAAATAGAATCCTACATGGTTATATAAGTTTGAACCCACAGGTAATTCTGATAACCTTTTCTGTAGTGTTTATAATGTGCTTAGGTTGGTTTGCATTGTTGCACCATATATTACTATTGCACAGTCTAAACTGGACAAGAACAATGAATGACAAGCAGTTTTTTGTACACATGTATCCTTAACAATATTAGCAAATCATGTTCATGGCAAGTATGTTTTTCAACAGCTTATAGGCTATGGAATCTATATGCGTGTCCCATGTTAGGTTGCTTTGAATGGTGATTCCCAAGAATTTTATCCATTTTTCCTTTTTTACAGCTTTATTTAATATGAATAATTTATAACAGGTTCTCCTTGTTTCCTGCTGTTAAATTGCACCACTGCAGTCTTTGAAGCACTTACCTTTAGCTGGGTTTCAATGAAATACTTTACTGTTTCATCAGTTACACTGTTGCGGAGCACCTCCAAATTGTCATAGTCTTTGTGTTTGTACACAACTGATGTATCTTCTGCATACAACATTTTTTTCGACTTAGGAAGACAGTACTGCGTATCATTAACGTATTGTATTGTTTGGATCTGGGAACCTAGAAGCGACGGAGATGCTTCGTCCCTGCCGTAGTACGCAGTAGTACACAACCCCATAACAGGCTACAGCAATCCACTCACCCCACTGCTGCCCCACACCGAATCCAGTTTTATTGTGCTGTTCGGCCCCCAGTAGACCCTCAGGGAACGTCTCACACCAGATGAGTGTAACCCCAATGTTTGCGTGGTAGAGTAATTATGGTGTATGCGTACGTGAAGAGAGTGTTAGCTCAGCAATCGGCGACATAGTGTAACTGAGGAGGAACAAGGGGAACCAGCCAGCATTCGTCGAGGCAGATGGAAAACCGCCTTAAAAACCATCCACAGACTGACCTGCACATCGGACCTCGACGCTAATCCGCCGGGCGGAATCGTGCCTGAGACCAGCACGCCTTCCCGCCTGGAAAGTGCGTTAGACCGCATGTCTAACTGGGATGGCTTAATTAATGTAAATCAAGGAAAGAAGACGTGCCAAGACAGTGCATGAGGCACTCCATACTTGGTTCAGAATTTTTTTATTTGAAATACCCCCTGTTTGTTTTAAGCAACACAAATAGTTATCCGTTTCTCATATACGATTTTATTAACCCATAGCGAGTTCCTCTAACACCAAAATTCCACAGCTTGTCAGTTAATATGATGATGTTGACACAATAAAAAACTTTTTCTCGGTCAAGGAACACTCCAGTAACACAGTCTTCGTCCATTGTGGAGTTAATATTTAGTTTATTAATTGTCCGGTGACTACTAAAACTGACTTGCTTTTCACAATGTCTTCCTGATTTTCGAATACTAAATTGTATTGACTCAGGAATGCCATTTGTCTGGCATAAATAACTTTCTCACCTACCATAGCAAACGGAAGTAAGATTGTGATGGGCTGGAGTTTTCCATTTCAGATTTACCATCTTTCTTATAAACGGAGATTACCTCCACATCTACATCTACATGAGTACTCTGCAAATCATACGTAACTGCCTGGCAGAGGGTTCATTGTACCTTTACACTAATTCTCTATTATTCCACTCTCTAAGAGCATGAGGAATAAACGAACACCTGTATCTTTCCGTGTTAGCTCTTATTTCTCTCACTATGAAGATCTTTTCTCCCTGCGTAGTCCAGCGTTAACAAAATGTTTTCACATTAGGAAGAGAAAGTTAGTGTTTGAAATTTTTTGAGAAGGTTCCGCCGCAATGAAATATACCTTTGTTTTAATGATTTCCACCCCAAATCCTGTATTATGTCAGAGATAGTCCCTCCCTTACGTCTTAATAATACAAAATGTGCTGCTCTTCTCCGAATTTTCTCCATGTACCCCGTTAATCCTATCAAGTAAGAACCCCACCGCTGCGCAGCAGTACTCCAAAAGAGGACGGACAAGCGTAGTGTACACGGGTTCTTTAGCAGAGCTGTTTCATCTTCTAAGTGTTTCGCCAATAAAGCGCAGGTTTGGTTCGCCTTCCCCACAACATTTTCTGTGCGTTTATTCGAATTTAACGTGTTGCTAATTGCAATTCCTAGGTATTTAGTTGACTTTACGGCCTTATAATTTGAGTGATTTGTCGTGTAACCGAAGTATAACGGATTCCTTATAGCACTCATGTATATGACCTCCAATTTTTTATATTTAGGGTCAGTTGCCAATTTTCGCGTCATACAGATATATTTTCTAAATCGTTTTGCAATTGGTTTTGATCTTCTGGTTACTTTGCTAGACGACAAACGTACGCATCATCTGCAAACAACCTAAGACGGCTGCTCAAATTATCTCCTAAATCGTTTATATAGATGAGGAACAGCAGAGGACCTATAACACTACCTTGGGGATCGCCAGAAAACACTTTTATTTTAGTCGAGGCCTTTCCGTCAGTTACCACGAACTGTGACCTCTCAGACAAGAAATCACAAATCCAGACGCATAACTAAGGAGATATTCAATAAGCACCTAGTTTGATTACAAGCTGCTTGTGAGATACAGTGTCAAAAGCCTTCTATAAAATTAGAAACGTTAACTCAATTTGAAATCCCCTGTCAATAGCACTCGGCACTTCATGTGAGTAAAGAGCTAGTTGTGTTTCACTAGAAAGATGTATTCTAAATCCGAGTTGACTGTGGGTCAGTAGACCTTCCTTTTCAAGGCAATTCATAACGTTCGAAAACAATATATGTTCCAAAATCCTGCTGCATATCACGTTAATGATATCGGATTGTAGTTTAGTGGATTACTCCTATTGCCTTTCTTGAATATTGGTGTCACCTGTACAACTTTCCACTCTTGGGTACGGACCTTTAGTCGAGCGAACGGTTGTATATGATTGTTAAGTATGGAGCTAATGCTTCAGCTTACTCTGAAAGGAACCCTAATTGGTATACAGTCAGGGTCGAAAGACTTTCTTTTATTAAGTGATCTAAGTTGCTTCACTACTCTGAGGATATCTTTTTGTAAGTTACACATGTTGGAAGCTGCTCTTGATTCGAATTCTGGAATATTTGCTTCGTCTTTTTTGGTGAAGGACTTCGGAAGGCTGTCTTTAGCAACTCTGATTTAGTAGCACTGTCATCGACAGTATTTCCATTGCTATAAAGCATCGATTGTGTGCTACCGCTAACATACTTTACATGCGACCAGACTTTCTTTGGATTTTCTGACAGACTTCAAGCTATAATATGCATCTCGCATTGAAGTCCACACTAAATTTCGAGTTTCTGTAAAAGATCACAAGTCTTGGGGATTTTGCGTTCGTTTGAATTTGGAATGCGTTTTTCGTTGTTTCTGTTTTGTGTATCATAGGGGATCAGTTCCGTCATTCGTTAATTTGTTAGAAATCTCTCATTTACTGTCGATACCCTCCTTGAGTTTATGCCACATCTGGTGTTCACTTACATTGTTAATTTGGAAGGAGTCGAGGTGATCTCTCAGGAATTGTCTCTCAACCGAATTTTTATCTGGTTTTTTGAATAGATATAATTTGCGTTTATTATTATTGGATTTGGGAGTTACGGTCATTCAGTCTCGCTACGACACCCTGTGTTCGCTAATCTTTGTATCTATTTTGATGCTCGTTATTAGCTTAGAATTATTTGTTGCTAAGAGATCAAGTCTGTTTACACTATCGTTTACTATTCTCGTCGGCTCATGAGCTAACTGCTCAAAATAGTTTTCAGAGAATTGGTTTAATACAGTTTCGTATGATATTTTATGTGTGCCTTCGGATTTAAACATCTATTCTCGCCAAGATATTGAAAGTAAATTGAAGTCACCGCTAACTGTAATAGTATGAGTTGGGTGCATATTTGAAAGTAGACATAAGTTTTCTTTGAACCTTTCAGCAACTGTACCACCTGAGTTGGGTGGTCGGTAAAAGGATTCAATTATTATTTTCTTCCCATTGCCAAGAATGACCTATATCCATACCATCTCACAGGAAACATCTACTTCAATCTCGCTACGAGGTAAACTACTTATGCTAGAAATAAACACGCCACAGTCAACTAAATTTAGCCTATCCTTTCTGAACACCGTTTGGTACTTCGCAAAAATTTCTGCTGCGCTTATCTCCAGCTTTAGCCAGATTTCAAGCCGGCCGCTGTGGCTGAGCGGTTCTAGGCGCTTCAGTCCAGCACCGCGCGGCTGCTACGGTCGTTGGTTCGAATCATGCCTCGGGCATGATGTGTGTGATGTCCTTATGTTAGTTAGGTTCAAGTAGTTCTAAGTCTAGGGGACTGATGTTAAGTCCCAAAATAATTAGAGCCAGGTTTCAGTGCCTGTAACGATTAGAGCACCAGTCCTCTCTACTAGGTCTTCGAGCTCTGGTACTTTTCCAACACGAACTATGACAATTCACAACTGTTATACCGAGTAACGTTCTTCTTGTGGTCGACCTGCATTCTTTGAGATTGAAGCACTTTTGTGTTTTCCTGAAAGCCTTGGGACAATTTTAGACTGTTTGGGAAACTACTTGATGCAATTCCATAATTTACTGCTGTGGTCGTAGCATTATATATGTTGTCTATGCACGTTTTTGATCTTTCCACAGACAGTCCATTATTGCCTGCTGATTTTGTATTTCTTGTTGACCTTAATATGTGTTTTACTTCCTTGTTATTGGCTCAGGCCAAGTACATTCTTTGTTTGACTTGAATGCCCTTACACCCGTATTTATACTGAAGAGTGCTGAAATGGTCATTGATGGCTTTGCCAACAGAAGAAAAGTACTCATTAAAAACATTTGCGATCCGATATTGGCATTTGATGATATTCCATTTATAGTTTACAGTAAGATCACTAGTTGAGTCATCCTTACAACTTCTAAAAGCTATAGACAGCTAAGCCAATGTTAGCAGGGTTTGTTAACATTGAAGCTCCGTATTTATTTTTACTTTATAAAAGCAGATCCTTATAATGATCACGAAAGTTCTTAAATTCTATCTTTAATCAATTATAATTGTTATTCTTTAGTTTTGCACATTGGAAAAGTCTACTTTTTCACTTGCTGTTTTCACTTCATTATTTATAGTTTTTTCTTAGTTTTTGGACCCATTTACTGGAAAGGTCATTTCTTAGCATGAGGCACTGGAGCAATTTTAAAAATACGATGTAAATTCACTGAAAGTGATGCAGTTCTTTTCACGCCATTTTAAGATTTTTGGCATACTATTGAGATCTTTAACATTGTCATCACAGGTGTTTTCTTTCGTCACATAGTTTCTTTTTGTTGGTAGCATGAAGATTTTCATCTTCTACCAGTATTCATACTGCAGGGTGGTCAGAAATGACAAGCTTCATAACTGATCCATTGTATGTACGAATACGGCACAGAGATGTAGAGAGATTTGATTTCCTTGAATACGTTTATCTGCTTTCTGTTATTTTAAATGTAGAGATACAACATACAAGTTCTAGATTGAGTCTCCTTTGTTTTGTACGTCTTGAAGTAAGCATAACTCAGAGATCACGTTCTTTGGAAAAGTGGAAAACTGAAATACGATGCTTGTGTTGCCAAGAAAGGATTTGCTGACGAATGCTGATAAATTTCCTTCTTTTGCCTGTTAGAAATTGTTGACTCTGCACGGTGATGTGTTATAAAACTGGAGACTGATATGGACAAGAAAAGATGGTTGCTGATGTGTCTGCTATCTAATTAAAGCAACTTTTCAAGATCGCCCATCTGTCCACTTTCGGCTACTTTGTAACATGGCCACAGGGAAGACTCACACAAATAGGAAACTGCTTTCAGGATTTTTGGCAGGGTAATTAATAAGAAAACAAAAAATTACTACACTGCCAAAAATCTTAAAAAAGATTGTTCTATTTAAAGTAATCTACATTTGTCTTTTTTATGGTGCTCTTGCAAAGTAGCCGAAAGTGGTTAGTTGGGTGGTCTTAAAAAGTAAATGAAACTAGGTAGTCGAAAGTGCAGGACCCCTCGTTTCTTACCTACATCAAAGTGGTCATGAAGAGTCATGAAAGAAAATTATATAGAGAAAGTATATTGATTGTCAGCATCAGTTTTTATTTAACAGCTCGCTAACTGGCCATCATTGCCTCATCCAACAGTATCCATTTGATAATGGCAGTCACTCAATCAATTTACCATAATTTTCATCACCCAACAGTTTGTGTGTATGTGTACGTATGTATGTATATGTGTGTGTGTAAATACCACAAGTACTACATATTTTGTTTTTGGATAGATACTTTTGGACACAGTGCAGAAAATTTGATCGTTTGGATACTTTTGTGCGCAGTCAAGATGAATATTTTCTGAGGCTAGGAGAGAGGCAGCAGATGGCCTGATTCATAGGTTGATGAAGGTAACGCCATAGATTAGGAGGGTGTGGTTTGTGAAATCAAGGTAATAGACCTATGGAGCTTCTATCCCACTTAAACATTTCAAATTAATTTTGTCTTCATAGTTGCCTTACCATTCCTACTTAGTTTAGCCTTCGCATGTGGTACACTACTGGCCATTAAAATTGTTACACCAAGAAGAAATGCAGCTCAAAAACGGGTATTCATTCGACAAATATAGTACACTAGAACTGACATGTGATTACATTTTCACGCAATTTGGATGCATAGATCCTGATAAATCAGTACCCAGAACAACCACCTCTGGCCGTAATAACGGCCTTGATACGCCTGAGCATTGAGTCAAACAGAGCTTGGATGGCGTGTACAGGTACAGCTCCCCATGCAATTTCAACACGACACCACAGTTCATCAAGAGTAGTGACTGGCGTATTGTGACGAGCCACTTGCTCGGCCACCATTGACCAGACGTTTTTAATTGGTGAGAGATCTGGAGAATGTGCTGGCCAGGGCAGCAGTCGAACACTTTCTGTATCCAGAAAGACCCGTACAGGACCTGCAACATGCGGTCGTGCATCATCCTGCTGAAATGTAGGGTTTCGCAGGGATGGAATGAAGGGTAGAGCCACGGGTGGTAACACATCTGAAATGTAACGTCCACTGTTCAAAGTACCGTCAATGCGAACAAGAGGTGACCGAGACGTGTAACCAGTGGCACTACATACCATCATGCCTGGTGATAAGCCAGTATGGCGATGACGAATACGCACTTCCAATGTGCGTTCACCGCGATATCGCCAAACACGGATGCGACCATCATGATACTGTAAACAGAACCTGGATTCATCCGAAAAAATGACGTTTTGCCATTCGTGCATCCAGGTTCGTCGTTGAGTACACCATCGCAGGCGCTCCTGTCTGCGATGCAGCGTCAACGGTAACCGCAGCCATGGTCTCCGAGCTGATAGTCCATGCTGCTGCAAACGTCGTCGAACTGTTAGTGAAGATGGTTGTTGTCTTGCAAACGTCCCCATCTGTTGACTCAGGGATCGAGACATGGCTGCACGATCCGTTACAGCCATGCGGATAAGATGCCTGTCATCTCGACTGCTAGTAATACGAGGCCGTTGGGATCCAGCGCGGCGTTCCGTATTACCCTCCTGAAACCACTGATTCCGTATTCTGCTAACAGTCATTGGATCTCGACCAACGCGAGCAGCCATGTCGCGATACGATAAACAGCAATCGCGATAGGCTACAATCCCACCTTTATCAAAGTCGGAAACGTGATGGTACGCATTTCTTCTCCTTACACGAGGCATCACAACAGCGTTTCACCAGGCAACGCCGGTCAACTGCTGTTTGTGTATGAGTAATCGGCTGGAAACTTTCCTCATGTCAGCACGTTGTAGGTGTCGCCACCGGCGCCAACCTTGTGTGAATGCTCTGAAAAGCTAATCATTTGCATATCACAGCATCTTCTTCGTCTCGGTTAAATTTCGCGTCTGTAGCACGTCGTCTTCGGGGTGTAGCAATTTTAATGGCCAGTAGTGTATTTGAAAGGCTGTCACCCAAAGGCCTGTTAGACCTGTGGAAAGGCTTCGAACATCTCTTCTGGACCTGTGAGTAACCAGGATAAAGCACTTGCACTGGCATGAGGAGGTGCGGATCAGTGGTGTAGGTGTGCAGGTGTGCTCAGGAAGTGGCTTTCAGGTGCAAATATTACCAGCATTTTTTTATAGGTTGAGATCAATTCAAATGCTCTACTGAACAGAAAATAATGGAAGTTTTGTATTCCACAGGTAATAGAGAGGGCCTACTTTTTAATCTGTGAGTAATTTGTCGGTAAGACAACACAGTTCTGAATGTATGTGTGATTTGACTTTCATATCCATCAGTATTGCTCCGATCCCGAAATGTGAAGCATCCATAACTGGGATAAGAGCGTGCTCTGCGGAATAATTAGTTAGAGACAGAACTTGCCATAGACAGCTTATATTTGGAAGTCCACTCAAAAGGGAAGCCAGCTTTTCAGACCCTGTTCAAGAGTTCCACAGTTGTAGCTGAATTTGAAATGAACTGTCCACAGTAATTTATTTCACAAAATGCTGATTGAAGTTTACTCCGATTTATCTTTTCAGGCAGTTTCTGTATGGCTTGTAGGTGTGAATCTGTTGGCCTCAGTTTCTCGCTGAAAAAGTGAACATTTTTGCAGTTGCAAGGGAGATCTGTAGGTACCAGAGATTGCCTATACGGTAGCATTTAACGTTCCAGTCAGTATAATACCGTCCAAATAATCTGAGCAATGTGAAATGTCCTAGAGTAATTGCTCCAGGCTCCTTTGAAACATCTCTATAGCGTTTCATTCGGTGTTAGTATAATACAAATGATGTGTTAATGACTACTAATGTTGAGACTCTGAACCAAGAGGAAGCTGGAAATATGATTCATAGAGGTCTATCTATGTGTAGTAATGTCCAAATGCAAGATGAGAAAAATAATTCTTTTGTCACTGATAGTAATATGTGCCTCACACTAACTGTGGACTTAAAGGCATTACAAATGCTAAGACATCAAGCTGTGTAATGTATCCCAGACACCAGGTGGAATTCGGTGCAGAATTCCCCAGAACAAGAGTCGATCAGGTTCGTATGTATGGATTGTCTGATAGCGTAAGGTACAGTATGACCACTTACGAAATGTAGAGTGGCGTCAGCATGGTGATACACGCTGAAAACATTTTTGCACACCATAATCGTGACCGAAGAGGGACA